>NC_088877.1:11260715-11341631 GCF_032884065.1 Artemia franciscana
CCTATACAAAACGCTTTTTATATGTCTTACATTCTCTTTTCCGTCTCAGTTTTACGCGTTGGGTTGTTAAGGGTAATAGTCCGGGGTAAATTCTAACCGGGATTCAATTTTCTAGAAGATATTTCCGTTGGGAAGGTGAATGAAGAAGAAAAAACTTTTTTTTCTAAATATAATTAACTTCAAGACCGACAAAATTAAACACATAGCAATTGCTTTGTTTTCTTAGTTTGATATTTTATTTTATTTTGTACGGAGTCGGGGTAGACCTATTGGGTTATACAGTCTATTACGCTTGATGTATTTCTTATCAATGTACTATTTATAAATAGGATGTAAAACAAAGGAGCGAAGTCACTTGGGTAACAGGGAATACTTTAATTACTAACTGTGTCTTCAATAATCATTACCGAAAATAACAGATTCAATTTTTGTTGCTAAATTCTAGGAGATCAAATCTCAATAGCTATCATTAATCTGGACTCTATCTAGCTGAACTCCCAATTCATAAACTATATAGACAGGGGCAAATTTAGAGAATGGGACTGGTCTTGAAAACACCCCCCGCCCCAAATATATATATATATATATATATATAAATCAAAAATAGATCGTAAAATGCAAGACTGTTTTTCTAATAAATTGAAAATATTTCTTTGACTCGTAGGTTGGTCTTAAAATGCAGGTACAAAAATCATAGCCCCATCCCCAAACCCCCTCATGAATTTACAGGTAATTTCCAGGACAAAAATTCCGGATAAAGTCCTGTCGATGGACCAAAAGTATAATGAGGCCTTCACCTGTTGGTTTCTGGATAAGTGAAGTAGAAACGAATGATTTATCAAAGAGACAGGAGGAGTCTGTAAAGCGCAGATTAGGTTTCCATTAGCTACCTGAATTTATGGGAAAAATCAGTAAAGGTTCAAGTGTCCTGTGGTAAATTCAATGGAATCAAAGGAAAAAGTAAAAGATAGACCTGTACTGCAGAGTATGCCAACAATTCAAGTGACTTCTCCGCTTAGTGAGTACGACTGTGAACCGGACCTCTGGGATGTCGATAGCGATTCAGAATAAGAAGTAAGTAGCAATTTCTTCATTAAAGAATTTTTTATATTATAACTGTAACGAGCGACTAGGCTCAATAGTCACCGAAACTCTAAGAAGCGGAACTTTTGTATCAGTAGATGCGTCAAAAGAACCATATTATTATGCTGATTCCAAATATATAAGATTCATCAAGTTAAGTGTTACCCATCAAATGTTACGAGCCTGAGAAAATTTACCTGATTTTCGAAATAGGGGGAACACCCCATAAAATTCAAGAAATCTTGATGAAAATCACACTAGTAGATTCAGCGTACCCGAGAATCCTACTGTCGAAGTTCGAGCTCCTAAATACAAAAATGTAGAATTTTCTATTTTTGCCAGATCACGGATGCTTGTTTATTTGTTAGTATGTTGTTTTTTTATTTTTTTTTCCTCAGGGGTGATCGTATTGAAAAACTGGTTTTAAAAGACCGGGGGAGGGCGTATTCAAACACGGATTAAATGTTCTAGTGCCCTTTTTAAGTGAGAGAAAAGATTGGTTGGCAACTCACCCCCCCCCCCCGCGCCTATTTATTTCCCAATATTATCTGATCAAAATTTTGAGATTGCCATTTCGTTTATTGTAGTCAAAAAATAAAATAACCATATCTTTAGGGGTAAAATTAACCCCCCCCCCACAGTCCATGGAGAGAGGTCTGTACGTTATGAAATTTGTCCATTGTTTACGTATAATATTTTTTATTGGGATGTATACAGATAATTTTGGGCGGGAGGGATTTTGTGCCATTTGGATGATCTTCCTTAAGGAGGGAAAGTCCTTGGGGGGCTACAAATTCCAGGGAAATTTTACACTGGAGGGGGGATTTGGAAGATTTCATACACACAATTTTTTTTAATTGTCTTACATTATCTTTGTCATTTTTTGCGTGTTTTGCCTCCTGTTCCCGGTTTGAAAGGAGGGATTCCCAGAGTGATCGAGAAACCCATTATAGACTTAAGTCTTTTTCAAATGAAAGTATGCTAAGAATAATTTTTCAGGCTTTACCATCCGCAAGAAATTTTACGGAAAATGGGTTTTAGACATGGAAGGAACAGTCTGGAGGGATCTTGTTGGAGCGGGGGATGTTGTTTACAGTGGATGAAATTTTCACAGGAGAGTTTCCGTGAGAGGGGAGGGGTCAGGGAAAAGAGCCAGATTTACCCACATTATTTGAACAAGAGCTAAAAGCTCATATGGCACTTGTGACGAGGCTTTCATGTGAGCCCTCGCCCGATATTCTAGGACTACTGGTTCGGTACAATCACGCCTGAAAAAAAATTCCTATGCGAGAAAGTGGTTTTCTTTGTTTTTCAAGATAGGGGACTTTTAAGTCTCCCAGACAGGATTTTTGGCGGGTTTCCGGCCTGCTTGAAATTCCCATAAATTTATTAATAAACTTTACTATCAAGATTAGCTGGAAAACCAAATACCATTCTTGAATTTGCTTCAAAAGGGCTTCGTCACTTGACAGCAAGGGCGTATCCAGATTTTTTTTTTTTTTTGGGGGGGGGGCATTGTTTTACACAAAGTACTTAATTTCAATTCAAGTATCAATCCTATTAGGCCTATCAGCTGTTGTATATTTCTCTGAAACGAAAAACCACTAAAAACAAAATGGAAGTCAGTTAATACTATGATGCGAAGATCACGGCTGTAGATAGAATTGCATTTTGGAGCGTTTTCAGCTAGTTGTGGTGGGCGGGTATAACCGACAACTCAAAATTTTTTTATATTAAAACTAATGGAGATTAAACTGTAGGAAAAATCCTTACCTTGTATTTCGCTTCACTTTGTTAAAATGTTCCTCGAGAACAAATGTGTTGTTTGTCATTTACTTGATTTAAACTGAAGCATTGAACGGAACATTCCCGTCTAGGTTAGGTTCATCAAACCAACCATAAACTATTTGACGATCAATTTCGCAATCGATGGTTGAACTTGTTCCTAGAGATACAGCTTGTTCCTAAACACAACCTTAAAGCCGTCAAAAACGTGTTTTCATTTTTTGTAGTACGTTATTACGAGTCGATCAAAAATTTCAGGGTAGGGGTCGGGTTCAAACCCGCTAAACCCCCTCCCCCCTGAATACGGCTTTGGCTCTGGGGGTATCTGAATACTTTCTATTTTTTAATATTATTTTTCCCGTATCTTTGAGTCCGTTGATTTTTGGATTAAAATGGAATAGTTGTGGGCATCAAGCCATGGCTAATTGTAGAAAAAGCCACGACAGATAGTCCAATTGGGTGAGAAGAAAAACCTGGCATTAATTCCCCCCCCCCTCATTGCCTTATACAATCTTCCCAAAGATTGTATGATTTACTACAAACCGGATCTGACGAGGCTTACCGACAACTCTTGCCAATCCTCCCATGCTTATCTAATTAGCATACAGTTGATCTGTCGCTATCTTCATTTTTTTTCACTCCAAGAGAAGCTATCGTTTTTTTTTTTGGTCCGCCCTCGTCTGCCTTCAGCCTCCCTAAAAGTTTTTTAACCAAAATATTACTAAACATTAGGAGCCACTGGATCGACGTTTGGGATATATAAAAGCCTCTTGCACCATTTTCGAAGTTTAAAAAATTTCTCCAGTATTCCTTTGCCATCACAACTTCAACAGGATTCAACTCAAGTGTAGAGGGCCCTTGGTAAAGAGCGAAGTGGCTTCCATGTATTGTTTATTTGTTATTCCCGGCCAATTCATATAGAAGCAATGGTTGTAGAAACTTGAGAGATGGCTCATTCGATCGGATATCTGTACATGTTGTGACGGAAAAGACAAACATTGCCTTTTAAAAAGGGACAGCTTTAGAACTTTCTCACTATAATCTGAAAAGACTCCTGCACGGGTATATACTTTTTGGAATCTAGGTGACTAGATTCAGTCATATTGTGCACGGTCTATGTCTATCACCTCTTCAGATCTTTAATAGGCCACAATGCAACCCACTGATTACAAGAGGATTTGGCTATACTCTTTGTATAGTTTCAAAGGATTTTTGGTATTTGCGCACTTTAGGAAATGGTTTCAAAATTCTTTTTTTCTACTTATCAGGAAACTCAAGCTTCAGACTCAGAGGTCGCTATCAGTCCAGGTAGGAGACTGTCTAGCTTCAGTTTGTAAGTTTTGTTTTTTGTATTCTATACTACAAGCAGTTCTTCACTTATAAGTTTCCGAAACTTTCACTGCAACTAGTACCAGACGTTTTTATTTTGTTTAAAAAGACGCGGTAAGGGCCCTCTTTCTGATATTGATAATACCCTAACTTTCCATCCTTATACAGTAGTGGTCAGTAAATCCTTAACTAATGAAATACAAAACCAATTTACTTTTTAAGAGTTTCCGAGATTAAATCTGCCTGCCAACTAGTCTTCAGCATTTAAGACTAACTTTCTGACCTTGTCTTACTTTCTAACCCAAAGGGTAGGGAACTTATAAGAGTGGCAACTAACGCTAACGTTAGTTCCCCATTACACTACCTGGCTGAAGGGCTGTAAAACGGAGATTAGCACCGCCGATAGGGAGTGTAAAGTCAAATGCAGTATTCTTTACCGTAATTTGCCTCACAGAAATGAAAAAAAAAATTACGAAAAAGCAAAAACGAGGATAATACCAGCCAATGAAAAAAAAAAGGCAGGATAAATGTGCAGATATATCCGTTGAGACCCTGACTCGATCGGAATTGCTTGGAGAGGGCCTCATTTAATTTAGTATTTGTCTTTTTTTTATTTGCCCCGAGACATTTATCTCTGTAATAAATGTGATTTATCTCTGGACGATCGAACGGAGGTCTCAACCGAAATATCTGCATATTTCGATTGAGCACATTCATCCTTCCTTTTTTCACTGGCTGGAATTATGCTCATTTCTCCTTCTTCACGAATTTTTTTTCAGTTTCCTATGTATAGCCAGTGTAGTCTTAGAAATTATTAAATGACCCTCGCCTGCCTCACGCCTTACCAATTTCTATCGCCTTCAAATGATTTACGATCTTCTAAAATCTGCTACGTCTGGAGATAGCGAATTTAAAAAACTAAGGTTATAATCCAAAACAACAATTCATTCATTTAAAACTCTATTTAGAAAAGAGAAAAAACCCCAAGGCCTAGCAACTTAAAAAAGATAAAAATAAATAAATTGAAAACACACTATCGGTAACAAAACATTTTCTTTCAATAAAACAACTACTAAAACAGAGTTGTGAATCCTCACTTGACAAAGGCTTTATACAATAATGGCGACCTACAAGTTTCTTTATCTTCTTCTAGTATAAATAGCATTTCACGAACAGTCGGTCTCTTAAGTCTTGGACGATAAGGCATCTACAAGAAAGAAGAAAATTATCAATTTTTCGTTTTTATAATTATAAATTATTCTTACATAACCATAATATAATTACATAACGATATAAATTATTATCATGTTTAATTTTAATTATATATGTTTGTTATATATTTTTATAATTACTATATAATTACCTTCCGTTAAATAACAATGCTATAAATTCGCACACGGGAAAAAAGTTAAATTGGACAGGCATAATTGTACATCTAAAAAAACTGGGATAGAGGGTGAAATTTCTATACTAAAGCAAGTTTCAGTTTCTGCAGATCAAAGTAAAATCCTGAAAATACGCAGGAATATACGAAAATCCAGATATTTTAGAAGTACCCCCCCCCCCCCGTCGAGTCTTGATTATTTGCACCATATGGTGCAATCCTACGTCACATATTCATATAAATACACTTGTCTCATTTCTAAGGTCGTGTCAAACAGAAAAACTTGAGGGGTTGTATACATGAACTCTTTAAAAATATTAAACTCAAAATTAATTAAGAAATTAAACCATCATATTTCTTTTTGAGCTTCCTGATACAACGTCTTAAAAATATTTTTATATATTTAAATTTAAAACTTTTTTTATTAGCCAGCTTTTACTAACCAGACTAATTACACACAAATTAAGATACATGTTTTAAGATACAAATTAAGATACAACAAAATTGGTAGCTATAGAGTTTAGAAATGCCGATATTTAAGCTGAATAACTTTGAAACTGCTGCTTGAAATGAGAGAATTGAAAACTATTTGGGTAACCCGTCCACGGTAACCAAACCACTAGCCAAGGACCCCCCCCCCAAGAAAAACTATCTGACCCAGTCGTATACTTAATTGAATTTTTAGTTACTATGGACTAGAAATTCGATAGTTTATTCTACAGCATAAACTATGTCTTTGGGGATGACTTACTCCTCCACAGTCCCCATGGGAGGGCCTGCAAGCTACAAACTTTGACCAGTGTTTACACTTAGTAATGGTTATTGGGAAGTGTACAGACGCTTTCAGGGGGATTTTTTTTGGTTGGGGGGAGGGGGTTATGCGGGTGGATCTTTCCATGGAGGAATTTGTCATACGGGAAGAAAATTTCCATGAAGAGGGCGCAAAATGTTTTAGCATTTTTTTAAAGACCAATGAAAAAATAAATGAAAAAGTTTTTTCAACTGAAAGTAAGAACCAGCATTAAAACTTAAATCAAACAGAAAGTTTTACGCATATGAAAGGTACACCTCCTCCTAATACCTCGCTCTTTACGCTAAAGTAACTTTATGAATTTCAACTATTTATTCTACGGCCTTTGTGATTCAGGGGTCATTCTTAAGGAATTGGGACAAAATTAAAGCTTTAGTGTAAAGAGTGAGGTACTGACGACGTGGTGAATCCCCTCATGTACGTAATAAAAACATACGAGTATAGAAGTTCGTTACGTAAGCTAATTCGTAAGTTACGTATTTTTACAAATAAAAACGTTTGAATCAAAAGTTCTAGTTGCTTTTTTAAATAACCAAAAGAATTGGAGGGTAACAATGCCTACTCCCCCGCTCTTTTTCCTCAAAATCGTCCGATAAAAACCATGAGAAAGCCATGTAGTCATGAAAATAAATTAATATGCAAATTTCTTTTTAATTATTCATGTGCGGAGAGCCCAAATCAAAACATGCAAACGTTCAGAAATTAAATATAAAAAAACAAGTTTTTTTAACTGAAAGTAAGGAGCGATATTAAAACTTAAAACGAACAGAAATTGCTCCATATATAAAAGGGGCTGTTCCCTCCTCAACGCCCCACTCTTTACGCTAAAGTTTTTTACTGTGTTAAAAAGTAGAGTTAAGAGAAAGAGTCAAACTTTAGTGTAAAGAGCGGGGCGTTGAGGAAGGAACAGCCCCTTTTATATATGGAGTAATTCGTTCTATTCTATTCGTTTTAAGTTTTAATATCGCTCCTTAATTTCAGTATAAAAAAAACTTTTTTTTTTTTTATTTCTCTTAATAGTGACATCAGATCCAAAATACACAATCATCATTGATTGATTCAGAGTTTGTTGTGTAAACACATTATTTCTGGATAATAACCTCTCAATCAAGTAAGGCCTTTTACCTGGATGGTTTTCCCTAGAGACTTATAGTCCGATTGTTCATGTAACTGCTATTGACATTAAATCCCCTGGGATTCAGTGACTTAATAGGTACAGAGTTGTGAAGAAAAAGATTCAATTAGCAGTATCTATTAGTAAGTTCTTAAGCCAAATCATAACAGTTGTAATAACCGGCTTGGATACGGACTTAGATAATATAAGACTAATTTTTGTTTGTGATAATAGTGTGTGACGTTATGCATTTGAGAAAGGATTATTCAAACGGACATTGTGTAATCGCTCTGGAATAATGGCGAGCGGAGAACTGGTTTATTTGCCAATTCTGAACTTTTTGTAGTTTAGACGAAATAATGGTGTTGATGATGATCTTATTATTCGGCATGCCTTGGAATTCTTCGATGCAGCTGCTGTTGCGGGTGCAAAGTCTGCTTTTTGGGAAAAAATTTGCCCAAGACGTGCAGGAAATAAGGCTACACAGAGTCATTTACGTGATATTCTTGAGCTGCTGGCGAAATGTGATTCTGAAGATTTAACCGTACCTACGTATGTTATCTTGTCAGCTAATGAAGTTCTTTCGGTTCCTGACCTGATGTTTTCACATCTATCCTCGAAGCTCACGCGAATGGATAAAGTCCTTAGGTAAAATTGGAGCAAACAGTATTACTGGCTTTCATATAAAATGAATATACCACTCGATGCCGTTTTTAATGCTCTTTACAAATATAATAATCACTTCTACCGGAAATTCAGATTTAAGCACTTTTTGACCTCTTAAAAATGACCTAAATATGGGGTCATTACAAATCTGTAATAGTTTAGAAACAAATTTGGGCTATATATTTGCACATCAGGGGAGGGGGGGGGAGGGTAAAGCATAGCATATATTAAATATGTAAACTAACCATTGCTGTTTTTTTTTTTTTTTATGTGTGCTGTTCAATTTCAATTTATTCAAAAAGAAAAGAAAACACAAAACAACAATAATAATAAAGATCCTAGAAGCGAACTTGTTAAGGACCAAAACAACAAAAAATTGTAAATGAAAAAGAGAGAGAAGAAAAAAAAAGAAAAGAAAAGAGAAAACAAGGGTAATTAAAGCAAATTGAACAAACATTTAGAGAAATATAATATCAAGATTTTAGTACATTGCTATATAGCGTCCGAAAACTTGTGGATAGCTCGACACTGGAGGGCATTACATTCCATTGAATTATAGATTTATAAATTGGGGATCGCTGGGCGAAACTAGAGATACACCTGGGGACAATGAAGGAACGGTTGGATGAACGGAGACAGTGGCCTTCAGAATTATTACTATTAAAATAAGTTAATAAGTGGGGAGGAAGATTTTTATGGTAAGCGGAATATGCAAGGGATAGATTTAACTTTTTGATGATTTGTTCAAAAGGGATAATACCAAAATCGGAGTACAAGTCCTTGGTGGGATATAGTCGTGGCAACCGGAAAACTGCTTTGACGGCACGGTTTTGAGCAGATTTTAATTTATTGGTAACTGAAGGATAAGTATTGCCCCATACAGATCCGCAGTATGAGATATATGGGTAAATAAAAGAACAATAAAGGGTGACAAGGATATCGGGAGGAAGAAAATAGTTCACACGATTAATTATACTTACCTGTCGCAAAATTATGGCTCTGATATAGGACACATGTGTTGCAAATGATAGGCAGGAGTCTATGTGGACACCAAGAAACTTGGCAACTTCGACCTGCGGGAGGAGATTGGTAGAATATTTTAGGCCAAGTGCTGGCTGAACTTCATTTTTTTTTGTAAGGGGTTTGAAATAATACCACCTGACTTTTCTTGCTGTTAATGGTCATGCAGTTAACGAGACACCACTCCTGTACTCTATTCAGAAGGGTTTGAGTAGAGGTGACGACGGATGGTAAATTAGGACCGGTGATGAAAAAGTTGCTATCGTCAGCAAAAAGTACTGGGTGCACTGATGGGCCCAGGTCCGTAATCAAATCATTAATATAAAGGAGAAAAAGTATTGGACCAAGAACAGAGCCCTGTGGGACGCCCCTCCGGACAGGTAGGGGATGTGAAGTCACCCCGCCCAGTCTCACACTCTGTACTCTACCAGAGAGATAAGAGCCGAACCATGAGAAAGGAACTCCGCGAATCCCTAGGTTATTGAGTTTACTTAATAAAACACTGTGATCAACCATGTCAAAGGCCTTTGAAAAATCCAGAAATAAGCCCAATACAGTATTTCTAAGGTCAAGTTGGGAACGTATAAACTGTGTGGCGCCTATTATCAACGAATCGGATGACTGATTCCCAAATACAAAGGGAGAAAGACGTCGGAATATAATTCTCTCAAGCATCTTAGATATAACTGGGAGAAGTGAGATTGGACGATAATTGCTTATCTCAGACGGATCGCCTTTTTTATGAATCGGGATAACAATTGCTGATTTAAATATTTCTGGGAAGACTCCATTGGTCATAGACAGGTTTGCTATGTGCACAATGGGTTCACAAATATAGGAAGATACGGTCCTAAGAAGCTTATTACTTATGCCAAAGAAGTCAGGTGTACTACTATTAGAGAGAGATTCGATAACTTGAAGCACCTCTTTGCGATCAGTTGGAGAGAAAAACATGGATCTGGGATTCTTACTAGGGTGTACTGACTGTGAGAAGGAACAGGAGTTAGCATTTGGAATATTAGTGAAATAATTATTAAAAGCATCCGGTACTAAAATTGGGTCAATTAATCTGCCACTGATGTCCCTAAGGTTAATAGGAACAGATCTTGAATTCCTTTTTTTTGAAAGGATTTCATTTATTGTAGACCAAATTTTTTGCAAGTTCCCTTTGCAGTGAGAGATTTTTGAATAATAATAATTTTTCTTTGCTTCCCGGATGGGTTTGGTATATATGTTTTTGTATTTTTTATAATTAGTTAGGTAAATAACGCTACTGGTTTTGCAAGCTAACTTATATAGGTCATTTTTTCGATATGAAGAGATTATCAGGCTATTTGACATCCAGGGGCGTATATGGGTAGTTTTTCGGTTTGATTTACGAACTGGAAAGGTTGAACTAATAAGATCACTCAATCCCTGTGTAAAACTACTTGTGGCTGAATTAACATCCTGACAATCCAAAGTCTTGGACCAGTCGAAGGATTTCAAACAATCCGTGAACCGGTTCATATTCACAGTATTATATATTCTATTAGACGTAGGGGTATTAGTTCTACGGGGTTGAGTAGCTGATAGGGAGGGTAAGGAAAGATAGATTGGAAAGTGATCTGACAGGTCAGAAAATATTATTTGGAGGACAGGTGGTTTCCCAGGGAAGTGGATACAAAAATGTTATCAATTAAAGTAGCGGTAGACCTCATGGGATCAACTCTAGTAGGAAAAAGGATTGTGGGAAGAAGACCACTTGAGGTAAATGTTTCAAAGAAGGTATCACTATCATTGTTATTGCTAACATTTAATAAATTACAATTGAAGTCCCCAAAAACTATTGCCTTCTTTTGTGGTAAATTAATAAAACTAGAAAAATCATCAAACTGATTACAAAAGAAAGGTGTCGGAAATGAGGGTGGTTTATAAAATAACGAAAAAATAAAAGAATTCTCGTCTACACTTATGTCGACGATTATTGAATAAATGCATCTATTATTTATAGGTTGCGAGAACAAGAATTCACAATCTAATAGTCTGGTGAATTTTAGACTTGATCGGATGTAAAGAGAAATGCCACCAGAGGACTTGGTTAATTTTCTTTCAATATGAATAGCTTGAAAGCCAGTGAGGGAAAATTCATTAGTATCATCAATTTCTGAAAGCCACGTCTCCGTTATTCCAATTACGTCGAAAGGGCAGTAACCATTTGTTAAAATTAAATCTTTAAAATTAGCCCACTTATCCCGTATGCTTCTGATATTAAAGCAAATTACATTAAGTTTGGTCTCTTCCATTAGCTTAGGTTTCACATTTTTCACAAAATCAAAAGTGTCGAGATATTTACAGTTAATATGGTTTAAAGGGCTATCGGGGCTAGCTAAGGTGTTGGTGGACAGATTATTTTGGTCATCGTAATAATTAAAAACAACATTATTGCACAGTGACAAATTATTAAGAAACGTAAAATCTTGTAAAGTACTTGTACTTGTGTTTGTTTGACTGTTCATTTCTTAAGCAGTAGTTTCTGTGCTTCTGGACATTTATACGAATAACAGGGGTGGTCGGAGGAGCCACAGGGAGCACATTTCATGACAAGTTGACACGGGTTTTCTTTGGAGTTCTGGTGGTCACCAGCGCATTTAGAGCATCTCGGGGAAGCTTTACAGTTATTTGCAGTATGGCCGTAGCACTGAAATTTGTAGCACTGGGTAGGCAAAAACTTGTACTCAGTTAAAGGTAGACGCTCGTAACCAATAACAAGGGGATTCTCAGTGGCATAGTTTAGGTGGTCACGTGACTCAAACTTTAATCGAAAAGACCTCGTACTTCCTAACTGAACAACTTCTATACAGTTATTAGCGAGATCGCATAGGTCACTTTTAGATGTTCCGTCAGGCACTCGGCGTACTTTACCGAAAAAGGCAGGACTCTTCACTTTAGCATTAATGGATTGGTCTACTTTGCTTAATGCATCTGCCAAAGTATTGGCGGCACCCTTTTCCGACAGAACTACTTGCCATGCATCCCTCCTAGGCCTCAAAACAACTATGCTTGAACTGACACCCCCACAAGCTTTATCCAGGAAATCTTTTCGAGCGTCAATATTATTCAAGTTTTTTGGTGGATTTTTCATAATAACTGAATAGGACGGTTTTGCGGGTGGGAGAGGTTTCATATCAGGAATAGTTTGCACGACTGACCTTGCTTTATGGTGCTCAGCGAAGCTTTTAAATTCCATGTAGAGTTCATTAACCTTTCGAGTTAACGTAGCTGTTGTCTCCCCTGGCACACAAGGGACCTGATCTGGCTCGAAAATCAGATACTGAGGTAGGCTGATCTTTTTCTCATCACAAAGATCAAAGGCTCGAACCATATCACTTACATTATCAGTCACTTTGGGGCGCTCAGTTTCCCTAGTAATAGAGGCGTCAGCCCACAAAATCTTCTTTGCTTCAATTAACATATCTCCTTTGAAAAAATCGCAAGCAATTTTTACAATATTATCAGCTGAACAACCTGCATTTCTAGCCCGTGAAATGAAATTCAACACGGGATTCAAGACAAGTCTTTCACCTGGCATCATCAGGTGAAATGATCAAATTTCATCAAAATTCGTGGGCGGGGCCACAATAGTTGTCAGTAAAAGCAATAGCAAATCAGGTAGCAATACTCACAAGATATATAGGCCTATTCAGAAGTTGCGTACACAATTTTAATTATCCAAAATCCAATTATTCAAAGCAAATTGTTCACAGCACGTTACACAACTTAAATAGTTGCGTACACGATTTTAATTATCCAATTATCAAAAGCAAATTGTTCACAGCACTACATAGCATTGTACACAATTTCAATAGTTGCGCAATGAAATAAATATCCAAACAATAATCCTCTGTAAGTTAACCAACCAATATAAACTGGTTTTCATCCATATAGGTCAAAGACTGAATGAATTGCCCTCCTTTAATATCGCATTTACAACTACTTTTTCAAATGTGTTTGTGTTGTTCTGTCGTGTCGGACAGTTTCTTGTGTGGCACAGTTACTTCTATTTTAAAAAGGGGGAAAGATCCATTCTCATGTTCATCTTATCGTCCTATCACTGCTTCTTGTACCTTAAGCAAAGTCCTTGAGTATTTACTTCTCCCTTCTATAACAGATAATATAAATTTTGGAGTTAACCAGTTTGGTTTTCAGCGTGGTCTGGGATGTCAGCATGCCCATAAATTTCTTTCTACTCTGCTATCTGATGCTTCCGGGAAGGGCTATGATCTTTATTTTTGTTCTTTAGATCTATCTAAGGCTTTTGATTCTGTAGTTCACTCCCAAGCCCTGTTTTCTTTGCTTAAATGTGGAGTGAATGTTTCTATGGTTTCTTTATTAATATTTTGATAAGGTCATTCTTTCCCTCATATTAAATCTTCTCCTTTTGATTCTTCTATGTTAAAGATCTCCGTAAGACAAGGTGGAGTTTTATCTCCATCAATTTTCAAAATTTGTATTGCTGATATTTTAAATAGTCTTCCAACAACTTGCATTTTAGCTAGTTCAAATGTCTCATATTTTGCTTATGCAGACGATATTCTTCTCATTAGTAGTAGAACTAAATCTGGGCTTTCGGCTTCTGTTCGTTCTATCTCTACTGCTTTCTCGACTGTAGGTCTAACCCTTAACCCTGATAAATGTGAATCCCTCCATTTTGGTCCTTCTCCTAACCAATCTTCTAGACTTAATTGTTCTTTAGGTAGGTAATTTTATTCAAAAAACAATACAATAAACTTTCATTCATCAGCTAAAAAAAAAGGCCGCAATGGCCTGTAAGCATAGCTGACATCAAATACGATCCATTTCTTTAACATATTTCACTTACATCAAAAAGAAAAATAAATAAGAGAAATAAACTAAAAAAAAGAAAAAAAACACAAAAAAAGAAAACAAAACAAAAACTAATGGTCAATTTAACAAAATGGGGGGAGATACCCCTCTCTCAATCTAAAATACTCAACATTACTAATTGTTCAGAAGGTGGGCCTTGAGGCGTCGCTTCAGCTGAGGCAGACTTTCTGATTCCTTAACTTGATGTGGGAATGGATTCCAGACGGACGGTCCCATGTATCTGATGACATGAGCCGACCGGGAAGTATTCCGAAACTCATGAACAAGATTATTTGAATTTCGCGTGTCATAATCATGACAGGAAGAACCCAAGCTAAAAAAAAATCATTAAAAATATCAGGCCCTAAATTATGTAGACACTGATACACTAAAATACCAATCTGCATGTCTCTGATTTTTCCAACATCCAAAATATCAAACTTCTTATATATAGAAACAGTGCTAGCGCTTCCACGACTATAATTTCCTAGAATTCTAATTGCCTTCTTCTGTTGCACTTGAACTCTCCTGTAATTAGACTGAAAGTTACTAGCCCAGATTAAACAACCATAATTTATATACGACGCTATTAAAGTATGGTACAGTGACATTAAAACTTTCAAAGGAAGCACATTTTTTAGACGCCGCAGCATTCCAACTCCCCTTGACACTTTGCAGGAAACTAGGTCACTGTGCGCCTTCCAACTCAGTTTGAAGTCAAGAAGAAACCCGAGGTAACGCGTTTCTCGGACTTGTTTTAAAGAAACACCATTGTACTTAATATCTGAAGGTAAATCTTGGGGCTCACCAGTCCTTCTAAAAACCATGTAACTTGTTTTTGAAGCATTAACAGCAAGTTTACTGAGTGTAAAAAACGTATGTAGTCCCTTTAAAGCACTGTTTGCTCGGTCTATCAAGTCCGGCAACGATTTGGCAATAACAGTTATAGCAGTGTCATCAGCAAAAGACGTTAAGTAACCAGGGACAAAAAATCTCATACTATCTACATAAATTAAAAATAAAAGAGGACCTAGGACAGAACCTTGTGGCACTCCGCAATTCAATGGGTAAGCTTGTGAAACTTCATTATTTATTACGACTTTTACACTTCTACCTCGCAACTACGACTCAAACCAACTCAAACACTTATTCCTAATACCTAACTTCGACAATCTATCCAGCAAAATTCCAAAATCAACAGTATCAAAAGCTTTCTTAAAATCAATGAAAATTGTCATGCAAAAATAATTTTTTTCCAGTGCACCGTTTACCTTATCAATTAAATTTAAAGGAGCATGCACAGTTGAATGTCTTTTTCTAAATCCAAATTGAGTTTCAGACAGAAATCCGCAATTTGTTAGATGCTCATATAGTCTTTTGTGCACTATTTTTTCATATAGCTTTGAAATGATGGGTAGTATTGATATAGGTCTCCAATTTGAAAGGTCACTTAGAGTCCCAGACTTCGGAAGCGGGATGACTTTGGCCATTTTCAGCGAACAGGAAAATTGACCCTCTGCCATTGACAGTTTTATTAAAAATACTAGTACTGGAAGAATATTCGGAAGCACTGATTTTAGAGTTCGTAGGTTGAGGCCATCGGTCCCAGCACTGTTTGATTTTATTGAAAAAACAATATTCTCTATTTCTACAGAATCGCAGGGTTCTAATTTCATTTCAAAATCTTGACCTCTTAGGTCTTCAAAAGTTGATTCTTCTATCAGCAACTCGTTGTTCACTGCTGCTTCACTCTGAACAGTTTCACCAATCTTCGAGAAATGATAAGCAAACAAATCACATACTTTGTCAAGATCTCGAACTATTTCGCTACCAGCATTTAGGCTATACTGTTGTGGAGCAGGACTACCTCTGATCACTTCATTAATAATTATCCAAGTGGCTTCAGGGTTTGATGCATTTTTCTTAAATTCTTCGCCATAAAAGTTTCTCATTTTCTTTCGTCTAGTAGAGTTAACTAGATTACGTTGATCTTTGAACTGTGCAGAACTAAACTCATTTGGTTCATTGATGTGTGCTGTATACAAAGCATTTCTTATATCAATCATTCGCAAAAGCTCATCATCAATCCAAGGTTTTCTCGCTGCTTTTTTTCTTATTTTCATGCTTTTCAGTGGGCATGTCGAGTCATAAATACCTAGCAGCGTGGTGTTGAACTTTTCAAAAGCCAAAGATGGGTTATTCTCCCTAAATATACTCTCCCAATTTACAGCACCTAGCTCTTCTGAAAACATTTTAACGTTCGCTGGCTTCAGATCTCGGATCTGTATATTACGCTTCACTACTTGTTTTTTTATGTGAAGTCCTAATCTAGCTAGGACTGGCAGGTGATCGGAGATGGGCGAAACTGTAACATCTGCGCATGTAGTTGCTACTTGACGTGACGAAACAAATATGTTGTCAATCAAGGTCGCAGAATGCTCGGTGATCCTTGTTGGAACTGTGACCACAGGGTATAGATCGTAAGATGACATGAAATTTAAAAAATCAAGATTCATACCAGCTAGTATTTTCAAGTCACAATTAAAATCACCCATTATCATAAATTCCAAACCTGAATTTTTTACATTCAGCATTAAATCATCAAAACCAGACATAAAACGATCAAACATAGCACTTGGTGGTCTATAAATAATACAAAATAAAAAATTCTTTTCTTCAAATCTAACTTCAACAGAAAAACTTTCAAACTCACCCTCTAGCCAAACCTCAAGATCATCACGCACCTTATTAACGAGAGAAGACTATCCCTACCCAAATACGTTTCACATAAAGCAAGCAACTGAATAGAATCATTTTCATACATAAACTGAACAATATCATGATAAGATGACGTAATGTGGCAGTTCCACGCGCACACAAGGCACTCATTTATTCTTTTATTAATGTCTACAGGTCCATTAATATACGTGCTAAAACGACCCGGCCGAAAACTTAAAGTAGACTGCTCTGCCACAAGCTTAGATAATAAATATTTGTCAATATCAAATGGGTCTTGTTCATATCGCTTAAGCCGCAAACTTAGTAGATCAGTACCCATTAAAACAAAAAATAGTAAATATTGATGTTACTATCGAACAATAAAAATCAAAATAAAAAAATATCTGAAAAAGAAAATGGAGAAAAAAATATAAAAAAAATATAATCAACAAAATCACATGCAATCAACAAGTGACCTTATTCTGCGAACAGAAGGGTCGCTTGGCCTTTTCACAAGGACATTACCATGGTCTGTCCAAACATACTTCACACCAAATTTGTCTCTCGCCATGTTTAAAATGTCTCTTCGACGCTTTGTTAAAGCCTCAGTGATGTATACACCGGTACGCGCTAATTTTGCTTTTTCTTTGAAGACTCTTCGGACAATATCTTTGCTCTGAAACTTCACCATTATTGGAGCTACTTTACCAGAACCATCAGCGCTGATCATATTCTGCCGGAATCGAAATACACTTGTAATATGCCCATCCGTTATATCACTAACACCTAACTTCTGCTTAACCAAATCAATCACAGTGGTATTCAGGTTAACACCTGGCTGTTGTTTCATTCCATGGATTACGAGACTATTAAGCAGAACTTATTGGTCATAATCATCAAGCCTCATCTCTATGCGATTAACGCGCTCCTCAAGATTTCCAATAAGTGTTTTTAGGGTTTTGAGTGATTTTTCAAGCTTTTCAAATTTAGGATTATATTCAACCACAATAGAGTCGTACACTTCGCTGACAATTGTATCCACAGAGCCACCACCAGTAGCCATTTTTGCTACTTTACGGGCTATATCATTTTTTAGACTCAACTTCGTTTTTTCCAACTCAGCCTGCACCGTAGCCACTTGGCCAAGTAGACCTGAAGTCGCAGGTTCAGGGTCAGCCAGAGTAAGATTCTTAGTGGCAAAGTTTTACTTCTACGATATATATCGGGCATCGACTCTAGCTCAGCGAAAGCTTTATCTACTCCTTTTGATTTGTTTTTTTAGGCCTGTTGAAATTTAGCCTTTTTGGACGTGATATTTGATTCAGTGGCTATATATTCACTTTGCTGACCGTAGCAGAAAACAAGGTATTTGGAATCTCCGTCACCCTCAGTTCTAACTTTCATTATTCTTGATGGCCAGAGAGGATATCCTGCAAAGTGGACTAAAACCAAGTCGAACTGCCTAAACTTTGGCACTTTAAGGTGGCAAAAAATAAACCGAAAAAAGTATGAAATGAAGAAAAAAAAACTTCACTTGCAAGAGAAGTATAAATAAAGGGGTCAAACTCAATACGAACAGAAATTCACTCAAGTAGGGCTCAAAAGCCCCTATGCATTCCAAATGCCAGAAGATAATTTTCACTTTATTGAGAGAAATACAAATAAACGTGCATTATCATTTTATTGCACATATGCTGATTTTCATAGCTTGAAATATTAATAGTATTTGATTTATTAAAATTATAAAAGTAAAAAATTTAACCAATTTGTTTTCAGTAAAGTACAAATTAATGTCTCAAATATCAAAATTATGACTGTAGGCTCCTAATCCTGCTTATGAAGTGTTTACATTTTAACGGTGGGAATTCGGCCTGTCGTGGGCTAGAACTTATTAGAATTTTTTACTTCTAAACGTAAGAAAAAGTTACCATACATCCTAGCCTATTTAAACAAAATTATTCTACTTCGCAACACTTGCCTTAGATGTTTCTTATCCATGATAGAGTCTGTCTATGATTTAGTTCGTTTGTTTTATCTTTAATATCTCGGAATTAAAAACAGGGAACTGGTCTATTATTAAGCAACATTGTCCAAGTTTAAGGTTAATCCTAAAGTATGTCTCTAATTAGACTCCATTGCCATCTATAAGTACGGTTAAAATAATTTGTGTTGAGATTTAGTTAAAATATAAAAAAAAAATGACACACTTCTCGAGAAAAAAAAAATTTCTGGAATTACTGAATTTTGTTCCATTGCTTAAAATTTGAATAGTTACTTAATAGGTGAAAATACGAGGAGCGCTATTTAGAGCCTGACTTCTGACCAAAATCCTAATAATATACTTTTCATGAAAGCTTTCAGGATGTTTTACCACTCAATGATAACAGTAAGGAATTAGAATATTGTTTAGTATAGTACAATAGAATATAGTATAATAAGCAATTAGAATATAGTAAAGTATAGCATAATAGAATATAGCATAGTAAGGAATTAGAATATAGTATCACCAGCAAGAATCAAAGAATTAAACAAATAGGAGTTCCAACGCGGTTTTTATTTCAAGTGGTAAAAGTTAGGATTCAAAATCCATTGGATATTGAGTTTGTCCAATGGCCAAAAAATCTTTCATTTTTGATCTTTCCACGCTTGAGCCAATTAGCTTGCTCTTACATGCATGAGAGCTACCATTAAACCATTAAAATCTAGTCCTCCAGACAAAGTACAAAGTTTACCAACGCTAAAACTACACTCAAGCTTTATTTTATCTTTAAATACATTTTATGAAATGAACCAATGCATGGTGAAATATATAAGCACATACATTTCTTAGAAAAACAACAAAATACACAAAATATCCAAAACATACATTTTTTGTCCCTCTTCGTGTTCACTCGATAGATTCCATCAGATTCAACACCAGTAAAACCTGTGTGCATCTCCAAATTTTGTTCCCATTCATTATAAAGGTAAAAACAAAGAGAAAACTTGTCTTTCTCCTATTTCTCTAATAAATCTCGGACTATTCGCGAAAAAAAAACCCATGGAAGGAAGATCAAGAGTTACAAGAATATTATCTGGTTTAATGTCGGCATGCACTATGTTAAAATTCTCATCTTGCATTATGTGTAAACAGCAATAGTGTTTATACTGTAAAGACGGAAAATTATAATATCAAAATTAAATTAAACAGAATATAATTATTTAAATAAACGGCATAAAAAAAGTGTAAAGGTATAATATTCACACTTAATGCGAGTTTTGATACCCTGCAATAGTTTACAACAGGGCACCAGCCAATTTCTTGTTTCCATTAATGTAAAAGTATGACTGTAAAGCACATAGAATGATTTTATATCAACAAGAGAAAAAGCGAACAAAAACCTTTTTCAAGGCAAAGATAATTTCTTTACAAGTTGAGAAGCGGTTTTACCACGGTGTCTGAACTTGCCATCAGTCCACCACATTTAAATCAATTAGGAGCTTCACTCAAAATTAGCAATTAGAACGTATAATAAACTCCAACAATAAAAGCTATAATTTCAAAAATAGACTGTTTGAAACTGGACTTTTCCAATATTTTTGGAATGAATAAAACAGTTGCACCATAAATAGACCCTCCGGCAATAAATGGAATAATCCAAGAAGTAGCAGCATTCAAGCAGAAGGAGATCTTATGTGGAATTACAAGAACAAAAACTGTGACTGTTGTAATTATACCGATTGGTCGCCCAACAAGAAACGAACCTCCTTTTGCTAAACCATCTTTGAATTTATGTGTAAAATCTGCTGCCAAATTCAAGAATGCAGCTACTTTGATGCTCCTTTCTGTCTTCTCAGTATTTTCTTTGCTATCACTATTCTTTTTAGTGTCCTTTCCATTTTTGTCACTATTCTTGTTTCCATCTTTCTGAGCTTCCTTGGCTTCTTTTTCCTTTTCTTCGATTTTAAACTTTTCAGAATGAGAATGTCTGTATCCTCCTTTTGCAATACGGACACATTTATCAACCATCAAAAACGTCAAAATCCCAAATATTACCCACAATCCAACACTCATATCATGAGGCTTGTGTTCATGATCGTGACTATGTGAATGGCCATGTCCTGCTCCCTCCATCATTATCATTCCAGGAGGAATAAGGTGAAGAAATGCATCTCCTAAAATTCCACCAGATGTAAAACTGATCAAAACCTTCAACAATGAATCTCCCATTGGTGCTAAAAATAAGTAATAAATTTTTGTAGTAATAAAACTAAAAAATAAGCTTTTATTTGAGATAAACGCTTTCAATTCAGCTGCAGTGGCAGGGAATGTCTCAGGTTTTCCCCGAACTACTCCATCAGTACCAATAATAGCCCCTTCTGAAATGTCTTTAGAAAACGATTCACTTTCATCCTGATTATTCCATGTAGACATCTTATAATTTTTAATAAGTCTTAACGAATGGAAGTCATGGTGTTGAATAGCAGCAACCTAACAAAAACAAATTTAATTCTAAAATTTTCAGGTAATTTTCTACTTTGAAATAAAAACTAAAAATTAGTGCTCAGACCCCATAAATATTTTTATTGTTTACATAATAGCTTTAGTGGTTCTGAACTGAAAACTAAATAAAAAAAATATATAATTTCTTTTCTACGAAAATATAGCACAAAAGATACGCACTTTAGAAGTTAAGCCAAAAAAGTACGAGTCCAGGAGACAATTATAACTATGAAGCGAGAGATGAAATAAAATTTTCGCTGATTAAATCGAACAAAAAACAAAACTAATTTTAAAATGTTCAGGTATTTTATAGTATGAATTAAAAATTAATATTATTGCTTTTTTTCTCAATCTGTGAGTTCTAACTTCAGTAATCTGTTTACAGATATAATATCAGGTGATCTTTTTTGTGTCGATATTGCAACATAACTTTCACGGTTTGTAGCATCTGAGGCCTCAGTTCACATATGCTCTTAGTTGAATTCATTATATTGAAATGATTATTCTTGTAAATGACAATGTTGTTGTGACAATGACATGGGAACGCCAAGTAAGATCAGTCAAGAGTCTTTTACTATGCTCTAGATAAGATTGAGGCATTAGGTCTACAACAGTTGGATAAATCTTCGTTTTCCTGTTTTTACAATTATTGTGCTGGTGGTGGTGCTGAATTTTTGGAGCTTGGAGGTTGATCAATAACATTAATTATGAGCGATATTTCACTGAAGGGTTTACACCCATTTACACGTCGAAGGGCATTATGAAGCAAAATTAATTATCCAGCATTATATTGAAATTATATTGAAATGGTGATTTTTAGTGATGATACCTTCTTATAAATGACAAATGACATCATAGTTGCATCTATGATCACGTCAGCCAAAATATTCAGCTAGGTATAATGATGTCATTTTAAAAGTGCTCTATGTAATGACATTGCTGTAAAAACTAAAATTATAGAAATGAATTTAAGGTATCATGCCTTGTAACTTAATGTTTTTCGGAACTTTCGCACATGATTCAAAACACACCAACACTGTAGTGTGACAGAACATGGTGTGTGAACACACCAACACTGTGGTGTGGTGTTCAACGACCACCAATAAAAAAATGGCACGAATTTTGGACACCAATTAGAAATGTTTGACGTTTTTGTCGCTGTTATTTGGTTGATTAAATGCGTCCAATCAGTAGGGTTAATTAAAAAAATTGTCGAGGAGCAAAATGTGTTTTTGAGTTTAGGGGGGGCAATTTGTCGTTTTCTATCAAAAATAAAAAAAGGGCGCATGTCAATGAAATACCCCTCACCCTGAATAAGGTATTTTTCAAAATCTAAAGGGGGGGGGGTTAAATTACATTCTTCTGCAATTGTCACATTTTCTATCTATTTCCAGCATGGTTAAGCATCGGCAGCGAGAATTCCAATAAAAAAGAGGGAGCTTTGCCGCCAATTTTAAATATTTAAACAAAGTCAAATTTCAAAATGCCTTCAAAGCAACATTGTGTGTGAAGATAAAGAAAGAATTTGGTTGTTTAAGGAGTTTTTTTCTTTTTTTGTACAGACAATCAACCTAGGACAATTATCACAAAGGGCTACTAAAGTTGTAACTAGAAGAGACAACTATACCTCCCGGGCAGAAATTCCAATTTTATGCTGCGAAGCAGTGGAAAGTTATAAAACTGGAAACTAGTTCTTTTACATTTTTGGGTTGATGTTAAGTTGTTTACATTTGGGGTTGACGTTTTTGGCTGTTTACTTTTACTTTGAGTTGTTTTCAAAAGCCAGTAAAGTGCATTTTCTATTTTGAGAAATGGGGACAGTACAGCTATACATGCAGAAAGTTTTATTGAGTGACAACAATCTATTGCCGTACGGTTTTTGTGACAGATACTGCTGAACTATTTCTTGACAGTTTACTTTTATTGTTGACACACAAAAAGCAAAACATGTTTTTGTGAATCGATTTGGCTATATCTCAAAACAGACATTTTTAATAATTGGGGTAGCCATTATTTTGATGTCATTGCGTCCAATTTTTTTTTTAAATTAAAATTCTTTAATAGACTGATTCCTTAATGTTTTTTTCAAATATTCAAAAACGAATTTTTGTGTTTAGCTGGGAACATGTTTAAAGTGATTTTGTTTGATGAATCAGTTATAATTGCCTTTTTTTGTAAAACGCACTGTTAGAATTCTGCTTATTTAGATCCACTGTCAACACGCTATTTTTAAATTGAAAGGGTAGGAAAATAGTAAATATGTTGGCACGTTTTACCTTTTGTTTCTTTTCGTTGTCCAATAAAGGAGGTCACTTTTTCAAGATCTTCTACTTCTTGAATATTATAGTTTTAAATCCTCTCTCTCTTTCTCTCTCCCCTCTCTCTCTCTCTCCTCTTTTTTTCCTTTCTTTCTTCTTCTCTCTCTTTCTCTCTTCCTCTCGCTTTCTTTTCTTGTTCTCCTTAGCTGCGTTGTATTAACATAACAAATTCGACTTTATGTCAGCATTTTGCTTTTTAGTGTCTTATTTGTACCTTTTTGCCATCGACATGGAACAGCAAATCAAAAACTTTATTTTTGGCAGTAATGTCAAATATAAGACTCCAATACCCTTTAATACTGAATTAACGAAGCGTCAGCTTTTATTCAGCTAATGAATTGATTCTTATAATCCTTGCCATTCTTGAAACACACAAAAACCTTTATTAGAAAGAAAGCCATCAATTCATTTTAAATTTCGAATTTTCCACTTGAATGTATAATTTCTATGTCAACATGGAAAGCAACGGACGTTTTTTCTTCTGTAGTCAAAAGAAAGAAAATGTTGGATAAAAATAACCCTGCTGTAACCCTTTGTGGGTAATTAAAATAGCCCTGTTGTAACCCTGTGTGGGTAATTAAAATAACCCTGTTTTAGCACAGTGGACTGATGTTCAGCTTGGGTGTACGAGGCCCAGGGATTGATCATTGCTGCAGCAAGGTTTGTTAGGCTTGCTATTTATCCTGTAAAAAGGACCAGCAACTTGAACCTCGATTTGACACCCTGTGTGCCAGCAATGGCTTTGGAGGATCTTTATCCACATTTACAAGTCGAACGCCTGCCGTGTCGATAGGAAATCAAATAATACCATGTAATTCATTATCTTGTCAACCTTACCTTAGACCTTAGTTCCTCCAGTGCCTCAAGAGGCACAAAGGGTGTCAGTCAGTAGCCTCTAATCTTCCCTTAAGTTGGCCGCTGGGTAGATGTCCTCCCACTCTGGGATGAAACTCGTCTGGAGGGCTTTTCTGTCACGCTCTACGGAGCGTGTTCTTTGGTCTTCCTCGGTGATAGGTGCCATCCTGTTGCTAGCGGAGGAGCATTTTAGAAAGTCTATAATCTGGAACACGGAGGACGTATCCAAGGTATCGCCATCTTTGTTTTCAACCGAGATGCTAATTGAAACGTGGCTCGTTTTGTTTGTCATTTTTATTCTAGGTATACGCTTCCTGCTTTAGTGAATTGTGCTCTTTTTATTGCAATTCTTAGCTTTTTTATGCTCTTTTATGGTCTTTTTTTTATCCTGTCCTGCTCTTTTATCCTTTCTTTATCCCGTCCAATGTTTGTTGGTTTAAACCTGCCATATTCCTTGATAGGAGGAGAGCCTCACATTAGACAAAAGGGTAGAATCTGGATTACAAAAATCCAAGGTGAGGGGGGAAAGGGCCAAGCTAAAACAAAAAAATCGCTGCATTTCAGATTTTTCGCTATAAACTGTATTTTGGCATTTCTGCTATTTGGCATCACTGTATTTTTGCTGTGGGAAAAAATATGAATGAATCATGCTTGTTGTTTTCACTTTTAGTAACTTTCTTCTTTTTTTGCAGCTCCAAATATTCCGTCCATTCTTTGTTCAACTGAACTTACCCTATTCCGTTATACGAGGAGAAGCAGTGTCCATTCAAGTGGTTGTGTTCAACTACATGTCGAGAGACCAAAATGCAGCTGTAGTTCTGGAGTCATCTGGAGACGACTTTGAATTCATTGGTGATGAAAATGACATTCGATCGTTGGATCTTTAGGGAGAAAAATGTGAATGTCAAATCTCAAGATGGAGCGAGTGTATCGTTTCTGATCCGTCCAAAGAAGCTGGGCTATATTGACATTAAAGTCAGCGCAAAAGCACCAACTGCTGGCGATGCCGAACTGAGGAAGCTTTTAGTCAAAGCAGAAGGTTTTTTTTTGTTTTCTCTTGTAGTTTGTGTGTAAATCTTAGAATTGAACGAAAAAAAAATACATTTTTGACAAATCAATTTCATAAAAACACATTTCATTTCTTGAGGAACTTTCTTTCCTTATTGCAATATATTTATTTTTATTTTCTCTAACCAAAAATCTCAAACTTCAGAAGAAACAAATCTAAATAAAACTCGGTGCGTTGAAACTTTGCTTAATAAGAAAAAAAAAATATTTTGATACTGACAAGGCCGTGTCCACGGATTCATAAAAACGTGACAAAAAAGGGATATGAATACATTTTTCATGCGTTTTTCAAAGCCTTTTTCGACAATCTGCGATTTAGGCCAGAAAGCACAATCTTTGGCAACCTGCCATCTTATTTACCAATGTGTCATGACTATTTACCAGTAGTCAGAATGAATTTTTTTTTTTTTAAGCAGTCAAAGATCAAATTTAATAACCAAATTTTTTCCAAATTAAATAAGAAATTATTTATATTTTCGACCTGTCCAAATAAGGTAAGCTATATTAAAGTTAAAGTCATATATATTGAAGTCGAGTAGAGCTAGCTCAGCCCCAGAATATTCAAATTATCAATATTAACTTCTTCATCTTAACTGCATTTATTTATCGGATCTACATTCACTCGTCTTGCTTACAGCGACATCTATACTTCATATGGGACCTATCGTAGTGGGGACAAAAACGGCCAAAACTCGATATGTTGTTTGTTGCAACGTATTTTGAAGTGGTGTGTTAATTTAGTTGATGTAATTGAAATATAATTAATTTAACAGTGATAACGATAATAATTTAATACTAATATTTTGATATTTTAATACTTGTTCAGTTTAATAGTTATTAATTGAATTTAAATAATTTAGTTTAAACTAATTTAATTAGATCAAACTATTCAAATTAAATTATCTAAATTGATTAATTTAAACAACCAATTTAATCTAACTAATACAATGTAATTTAATATAATTTGAAGCAATCTAATTTAATTAGTGTCTATTGAAATTAATTTAACTTAAATAATGGTAATTTTATTCAAAACTAATCTTATTTAAATTAACTTAATACTGCATGGATTAACGGTAAAAAAAGAATCCCTCTCTTAATTGACTATCTTTTCTTTAGTTTCTCAGTTTCATATATGCTCTTTATCTTGGTACCACTTTCACTTTGTTTCAATCTTTTTTTTGATAATAGTTCTGTCTTAGGTGAAACCATATACAAGAATAAGGCCGTCCTCATCGATCTACGACAACGTTCTTTGTTCAATGAATCGATATCGATTGAGATACCTCCGTATGCTGTTCCTGGCTCAGAACATATCGAGGTAGATGCCATAGCTGATATTATGGGACCAAGTATAAATAACCCAACATTGTTGCCCAAGTTCAAGGGAATTTAAAAAAATTCCCTTGACCAGGGTTGAAGGATTTTTATTTTCTTTTAGTGTATTGACTATCTTGTAATGTTATTGGCACCATAACTTTATTTTATGGATTTAAAATCAAAACACATGCAACGTGTTAGTGTCCTTCCTTGCAAAGGCGTCTATAGACAAAGGGTAAGTACCATTGATTGAGCTTTTTTGTAATCGTAATAAAAGGTATTCCTATTTTAATATTAAGTTTTTAATAATTACCTACATTTCTAGGGTTTTGTGGTTTTTTATTTTCTTTCGGTGTGTTGACTATCTTCTAATATAAATAGTCTATTAATTTTAATTTTATGTATTTAAAATTTAAACATATGCAAGGTGTTAGTGGCCTATCTTGCGAAGGGGGTCCATGGGCAAAAGGGCAAAGCTTCTTGTAATTGATCGAGCTTTTTTTGTAATCATAACAAAAAGTGTCCTCGTTTCGATAGTTTTGAAAAAGTGTCCTCGTTTAGTAGTTTTTAATAATTACATATATTCTCAATTTAGGCATGACTTTGCCCTTACTTATAAGGATAGTTATCTGCTTAACTAGGCGACCAGATACGAAAACGTAGGGGAGAGGAGGGGGGGCAAGGATTTTTTTGGATTTTCGATATAAAAAGGGGCTTCAAAATTTTGGGATAGCGGTTTTCTGAATTAAATAAAAAGATGGCGTTTTTTATAGCCTAGGGATTTGATCTCTTTTAGTAAAGATATAAATAAATGGTTAAGAAAAATACCGGAAACACACAAAAACTGGATCTTTATTTTATTTATAAGGACTTTTTGTTGTTGTTGTATTGACTGTCTTCCAGTGTAATTGGTCCTGTAAGTTTATTTTAGGTATTTTAGGTATTTTATTTTATTTATTATTATATTTTTTTATTATTTTTTATTATTATTATTTTAAATTATTATGTTTATATAATTTTTTTATATTATTCTTTATATTATTATTTTCTATTATTTATTTTTATTTTATTTATTCTATTTATTTAGGTATTTTATTTTATTTCAGGTATTTTAGTTTATTTTTGGCATTTAGGTATTTTAGGTATTCATTTTAGGTAAAACTCGCGCAAGGAGCTAATGGCTTTCCTGTGAAATGGTCGATGGGCAAAAGAACTAAGAACCGTTGATTGAGATTTCTTGTAATAATCACTAAAATTGTATTTGTTTTTATACTAGGTTTTGAATAATTACCAACGTTTTTAATTTTTGATATGGCTTTGCCTTTACTTGTCCAAAAGGGGCCTATGAGCGAAAGGGCTAAGAGCCATTTATTCACCTTTTTGTAATCATTAAAAGAAGCGTCGCCGTTTTTATGCTAAATAGTTAATAATTACTGACACATCCCTTGGACATGACTTTGCCCTTACTTGTAAAGGGGTCCAGGAGCGAAAGGGCTAATAACCAATGATTGAGCTTTTTGTAAACATTTCAAGAAGTGTTGTTATTTTCATGCTAAGTAGTTAATAGTTACCAAGAGTTTCAATTTCGGTTATGGCTTTACTCTTACTTGTAAAGGGTCCGTGGGCAAAAGCGGTAAGAACAATTATTTCAGCCTTTTTTTGTGATCATTATATGAAGTTCATCGTTTTTATACTAAGTAGTTAATAAATGAAAATATTTCTCATTTGCACAGGGTTTTGTCCTTATTCATAAAATGTTCCATGTACTGGCGTCAATTTACGGAAACTAAGGGGGGGGTTGCATTTTTAAAACCTGGGGGGGGGGTTACTTCTGTTGTTTCTTTGATATTCTTACAATGCAAGCGTAAAAAAGTTTATTTTTAATGAAAACACTAAAAGATAATCTAGGAGGAGGTGACAAATTCTTGAGAGGCCAGGCCCATGAGCAAAATGGCTAAAAACCATTGATTGAGCTTTTGTGTGATTATCACAAAAACTGTCGTCGTTTTTATGTCACTTGGTATTTACCAAGTGACATATAGCGATCGCAATTTCTGTCGGTATGTCGGTTTGTGTCCTGGTTTTGCTAGTTTTTTTTTTCCTTCCAGATAAGCTAGGACGATGAAATTTGGCAGGCGTATCAGGGACCATACCAGGTTAAATTAGAAATAGTCTTTTCCCTGATTCGACCATCTGGGGGGTGAGTAGGGGGAGGACGGTTAATTCGGAGAAATTAGAAAAAATGAGGTATTTTTAACTTAAGATAGGTTATCGAATATTAATGAAATGTGATATTTAGAAGGATATCGTGTCTCAGAAGTCTTATTTTAAATCCCGACCGGATATGATGACATTGGGGAGTTGGAGGGGGAAACCTGAAATCTTGGAAAACGCTTAGAGTGGAGAGATTGGGATGAAATTTGGTGGTAAAAATAAGCAGAAGTCCTAGATCCGTGATTGACATAACCGGAACGGATCTGATCTCTTTGGGGGAGTGGGGGGGGGGGTGTATTACGAAAAAATTAGAAAAGACGAGGTATTTTTAACTTTCGAAGGAGTGATCGGATCTTAATGAAATTTGATATTTAAAGAACCTCGTAACTTAGACCTCTTATTTTAAATCCTGACTGGATCCAGTGTCATTGGGAGGAGTTGGGGGGTTGGAAATCTTGGAAAACGGTTAGAGTGGAGAGATCGGGATGAAACTTGGTGGGAAGGATAAACACAAGTCCTAAATACGTGATTGACACAACTGGACCAGATTCGCTCTCTTTGGGAAAGTTGGGGGAGGGACCTAATTCGGTAATTCGGAAAAATTAGAAAAAATGAGGTATTTTTAACTTACGAACGGGTGAGTGATTCCTAATGAAATTTTATATTTAGAAGGACCTCGTGTCTCAGAGCTTTTATTTTAAATCCTGACCGGATCCGGTGACATTGGGGGGAGTTGGAGGAGAAACTGGAAATCTTGGAAAACGCTTAGTGGAGAGATCGTGACGATACAGATGACACTGTTCTTATATTTACATAGTTTCGATAGGTTTTATTTATTGCAGCTGTTGAATTTTTTTTCTGAATATAAAACGGTTAATCAACCCCATAAAAACTAACAATTAATAAATTATAAAAAGAAGATAAGCTATCACTCATGACTTTAAAATACCAATAAGTAAAACATTGAAGAATTTTAAGATTACTTTTGGCAAGTACACTGGGGGGGGGGGATTATTCTCCCATGCTCCCTGAATTTTTGAGATTGTTCTGCTTTCCCCTGTAATATAGAGGATATTTTATGTTTCCCTGGTTTGTTCGCCTCTTTGTTGTTTTTAAGCCCCTCCCCCTTCTCGAAAGAAAATCTTTTGTACTGCCTTGGTTGCTTATGTGTTTTAGTATAATGAATGCGTCTATTTATATTTTAATGTATAAACTTTGACTAACTGTCTACAAAATTTGATGTAGAATTATTAAAACGAATGCTACGAAAAAAAGGATTCAATGACCGTTTTCATGCTTGGTATTACTTCTTATTTTTGAGGATTGTAAATATGAAATTACATGATTGTCAGATAACGGATTGCTTTGATACCCAAATCTCAACTGAGGTTTTATCCAATTTCACTTCAGAATGACTCATGTAGCATGTGCTGTGTTTTTGGTTTGATGCAAGCTCTGATCTAAGCATTGACAGAACCCCAAATGTGTTTATAGGTGCTCACAGGCCCGACTATAATTGGGAGGGGATTTGAGGAGTGTTCCTGTAGAGGCAGAGTCGTGAATAAAAAGTACACATGTAGCTCACAGCTTTCAATTCTCCTAGAGAAGAGAGGGACTCTAGGCCCCGTTGTGAAGATGTTTACTTGTTATTCTTTCTGATTTTCTTTCTTATGATTTCAGGTAGTACGTGGTTAACAGCGTTCGTGGCCCGGTCGTTCCGGCAGGCCCAGTCCTACATAGCCATTGAGGATTCTGTTATTGATCAAGCGTTGGAGTGGCTTGCCGCTAATCAAGCTCCAAACGGGAGCTTCCCAGAGATAGGGAAAGTCTCCCACAGTGACATGCAAGGGGGTGCAGCTAAAGGAGTCCCGCTTACTGCCTATGCTCTACTTGCCTTCCTTGAAAAGTCCAACGGACAAGATAACCATAAAGATACTATAGACAAGGCGAAGAGATTTTTGCGGGGTGAACTTCCCAATATGAGAGACCCGTATGTTATCGCTGTCTCGGCATATGCGTTGAATTTAGCTGAAGATAGTGGGCAATTTGACGCTTTTGAGCTTTTAGAAAGCAAGAAAAACACTTCAATGGAGGGAAAGTTGTATTGGTCCCGCGAGATAGATGAAGAAGCTATGAAGAACCCCCGAAATTTGTTGACAAAACCAGTTGATATTGAAATGACTGCCTATGCATTGCTAACCTACATCCATCGAGGTCTGGTTCCAGAAGCATTGCCTATTATGAAATGGCTTGTGTCCAAGAGAAATTCCCAAGGAGGTTTTGAGTCGACCCAGGATACAGTTATTGGGCTTTTTGCTCTAGCTGAGCTTGCTGAGCGTATTATTGTTTCAAACACAGATGTCAATGTCAAATTTGAATTTGAAGGGACTGAGCATCTTGTTTACCTTCGTAAGGAGAATGCTATGGTTCTTCAGAATTTCATATTACCAACAACTACAAAGAGTGTAGATATAACGGCAAGTGGCAGTGGTTTTGCTGTAGTACAGGTATCATATAGCTATAATGTTAATATAACAAGCGAGTGGCCTCTATTCAATCTAGATACACAGCTGTTTCAACGTGCTAATGAAAACAGGATGCAGCTCACTGTTTGCTCCAGCTTTGTTGGCACTTACGGTACTAATGAATCTAATATGGCTGTCTTAGACGTGAGTGTACCTTCTGGATTCACTGTGGATGAAGATTCCGTCCCTGAGCTAACCACTTACAAAGATGTTAAGCTGGCTGAAATGAAGGAAGATGGCTCTGGAGTGTTGATCTATTTTGATTCGGTAACACAGGATACTGTTTGCCCTTCAGTAACAGCCTTCCGTACTTATAAAGTATCCGAACAGCGGAAAGTCCCTGTGGTAATGTATGATTATTATGATAATTCAAGAAGGGCCCGTGTTTTCTACGACCCAGTACCGGCTAAGATCTGTGATATTTGTGATGGAAGTGAGTGCAAGTCTAGGTGTCAGAATTTACCGGGATGGAAGGTTGAAGACGGGGCTTCGGTTGGGGGTGTAGATGATTCTCCAACCGGGGATGATGGAGCTGCAAACATTCACACGCTCTCCCTGTCACTTATAGTATTAGCAATTCTTAATTTTCTTTTGCGCTGATAAGGATCTTAATAACTAGATGATATTTTAAAGTTTGACCCTTTATGCAAATTATTTCATTAATTCATATACTAATTTACTCATTTTTTTTTTTTTAATTTCTTGTTGACATTTCCACCTTTCTTATTGCGCTTGAAAATTAATTAAGAAATATATGTGCGCCGTAGTAGTGTCCACAATTTTTTTTTATCTGCTTTCAAAATACTGTGGAAATAAGAAGACATTGATAAAAGAAAGGAGTAATATGATGGAAAGGCAAAAAGCACAATGTTAAAACGAACAAAATGTAAATCTCGAAACGAGAAAAGGAAAGAAGCAACAAAATAAGGGTTTTGAAGCTAAGGGTCTTAAGCTCTATCAAGTGCTCCAGATAGGAGGTAATTGATAAAGAATGATGGAGCCTCTATTTGCCTAAAACCGTCATAACTTTTGTTACTAAACTGAATATCTGAAGCTTTCCTTTCAACTGTGAAAAAAGTTTGCTATTAAACTGGATAACTGTATGTCATAAACTGAACCATCATATTTCATAACGAGATCTATATAAAAACTTACAGAGCTTGGACATTGACTTACGCTTCAGTTTTGTCCCGGATGTATCTACGGAAGCTTAAGTGCGCTATGTCGAAACCCTCCCCTAATCTGTCAACCTAAACAACAGTGAAGGGTTTGAGGACCTACCCTCAAATCGAAGAAGGTGCATAGGAGGGGATATTTTGGTTCTTAAGTCTGGGTGTAATAACAATTTGTTATCATTAATCTCACTGGTAGTAAAGCATCGCTCAGCAGAAGTGTAAAATCTTAGAAGTAACTCAGATTTAGTTTAAAAATTTAATTAAAATCTAGGAGCAAAAGCAGAAAAAAAAATGAGGCTGAAGAAGCAAAATTAGAAGGACAAATGTGTAAAAAAAAAGGTAAAAGAGGAAATGTGAATAGAACTGGTTGTTACTAAACTGTGTATTATGTGCCTGGGTATAATAAGATTTTGTTATTTTAGTCTTTCTGACGGCGCAGCATCACTCAGTAGAATTGCAAAATTCAGAGCTAATTCAAATTGATTTTGATTTTAATGAGTAGAATAACATTTTTAAGTGAAATAAAAAAAGATAAATAAAAAAAGTAAATGTGAGCAGAAACAGCTGTTACTAAACTGAGCAACTTTTCCAACAATACAGTGTGTCTATCCTCGGTTTAGGATTTACGGGATAATGGTAATTATACAACAACAAAAGAGAGAATAATGCGATTTTTTTTCCCAAGACAGTGAACCAACAAAACCTATTTGAATATTTCGGCCCTATATCTAAGGGCCGTCTTCAGCAAAGAAAAAATAAAAAACAATAAAACACTTACAATAAAAGTTCTCAGTTAAAAATCCATTTGTTTTTATTTTAAAATAGCCTTGGCATCATTACTTCTTAACGAAAAGTTCAGCCAAGACAATGGTAATTAGTGTTAGTTGTTTGTTTCTCGCTGGTGAACTTGATATTTCGCTTTACCAGTTAATCGTAATTTTTGACCTATCTACTTGGAGTTGTCATGCGCAGATTAGAACATTGGAAATGTCAAAAGAAATTTTTACTCATAATTTATTAATTGTTAATTTAGTTCTGGTGAAGGTAGCTATATTAAGTTTATTAGCTTTGCAGTATTTTCTTGCTTGATATATATTATATAGCCTATTCCACAAATTCTCATTTTAACCGGCGATTTTGAAAAGAATTGAATAACTATGGAATATAGAATAAAAAAATCGCTGTGACGGGTAGCAAAACTAAATTGATTTATATATATATATATATATATATATATATATATTATATATATATATATATATATATATATATATATATATATATATATATATATATATATATATATTGGTCAGAATGTTGCTACCTCTCTGACAGGTATATACTGGTTCATTAATTCCATAAATATTGTTAAAAATAGCCGAAAATCAACAACTATTATCCATCAATTAGAAACTTTATACAAGAACTATTACCCATTGAATTATATAAAAAATGTGCATCTTTTAATCTTTTCAGTACATCATAAAAATCAGCCCAAACATCATTCAGCCCAACCACAAACACACTCCCCCGGCAAGCATCATTATGACTATTTTTCTGCTTAAGCAACTATTTAGAGAATGTAGAATTGACCAAAATATATGTATTTATCGGCTTAAGAATTATAGCCTGCCTAGGGAAGTAATTTTTTACTATATCGTAAGAATTTACTATTGGCCAGCTAACAATGGCAGTATAATAACTAGAGATGTGGCAATGGCCAAAACTTTTCCCGATTTCATTACCTTAGACCTTAGATCCTCCTGTGCCTCCAGAGGCGCTCAGGGCGTCCGAGAAGAGTCTCAAGTCGTCTCTGAAACTTGCGGCTACGACGATGTCTTCCCACTCTGGCTGAATTGAGGCGTGAAGGTGCCGCAGGTCGTTGTTGTAGGTACGACGGTGTATTTAGCCAAAGGACAGTTTTTAGCCAATTTGGCTCTCGATGCCCTCAAAACTTCTATATAATAGGCTTCTGTCATGTTTTTTCAACCTTTTGAAAAATTCACAAGCACAACTCCTTCCGTCCTAGAAAACGGTTGCCATAATCTTGTCGAAATACTTCTAAAATTTGAATTTAATTGAGTCAAATGATCCACGTGGAAAGCGTTGTTCATTGTTTGCTTCAGTCTCGGTCAAAACATCAGCTGATAATTCACTTCTAAGATTTGACTGATCAGGACATGACGCTTTTGGTACACATCGCATCAAAAGTAAACTGAGGCCTAAATCGTCATCCAGAACTGAACGAGCTGAATCACCAGATATGCCCATAAACTGAGGTATCTAATAAACTGTGTACCTCCTATATTGGTCGACTAGGCTCTTAACAGCATCAAAGTTTCCAAACATTTTCTTCCACAAACCCCATCATCTTCGACAGCCTCGACCATCCTGAAATCTTTCATAAACGCAAAATTTCCTCGGAGCATGAGCCCCATAGTTGTTCTGCAAAGCCTGAATAATCACTGTTCTTTTCCAACCAAGCGGTAGTAAAAACTTGAGGTTCCTTCTTGTCTCACAATCCTCACGTTCCATGGGTATTAAATACATTTTATTCACCCTCATCTCAAAGCTTTATTTCCAGGCAAACACTGATTACCAGGGTTGCCACCCGGTGAGGAAAAATCACCGGATTTGAGTGATTTTGGGGTTGATTTAGTTATTTTCTTCAATATTCAAGTGATTTAAGTGCTGATTCAGTGATTTTTTGTTTTAGCAGCATAAAAAATCACTAGAAATAGTGATAAATCATTAGGGGCGGCAACCTGCTGAATACTAGTTAAGATTAAACAGCCGAACGAGGGCTTTTTCCAGCTGACATTCTCTTTCTGTTTTCGGTTTGCACTCGAACTAGCCCAATATGAACCGTTTGTAGTATTTAGTCCACTGTTTAAAACACATAAAACCTTCTAGTGGATAGGGGGGTCTATAGCCACCCAGTTTCATTGAGTTCGCCCTTACTGCTAATACAAACTCGGCGCGGTGTTAAGACACCTGAGACTGACACTATTGTAACCCTCCATCACGCTCTGGTCGAAACTTTTACTTTGACCACCCCCGAGAAAAATCAATCAGTGAATAAATAATAGTAGGGGTGCAATTAAAGTAATTTTAAGAGCCAAAATAACATTTAATGTGAAAAAAGGTAGCGTTAAAGCAGAAAAAATGCGTATTAATGCGGCCAGTCATTCCTACCAATTCATCTTGCAAATTCAAAAAATGTCAAACATTCACGGTAACATATATATATATATATATATATATATATATATATATATATATATATATATATATATGTATATATATATCATATATCATAAATATATATATATATATATATATATATATATATATATATATATATATATATATATATATATATATATATATATATATATATATATATATATCAGACTTTCTGAGGTCATTTTTTGGTGCTATTAGCTGCACGTTTGAATTTGTGGAAAGGACTGTTTAGAGAAGACAATTCTATAATTCTGGTGATGGTCATGTGATTATTTTTGTATGAGAAGTGTGTACTTAGATTTTGTATTTTATGGAGCTATTTTGACGTTCACACATGACTTTCTCTAAATTAAAGGTGAAGACCAAATTTGATTAATAAAAACGATAGACAATTAATTGTTCAAGTTCAATTAATATCAGTGTAAAGAGCATAGGCAACTGGAGTCGGACATTCGGCGACATAGCACAAGACGATAATAATTAAGATTTTTATTCATAAATAAGTAACGTATTTAACAATTAACATGCAACAAATTAACAAAATGATTTCATTTTGTTTTACAATTTTATTCAAAGATAATTTTATTTATAAAATAATTTTATTTAACAAATACAATTAATAAAAAAGTAACACGGTCTCACCCTTCCTCCCTGAGCCTTAGCATCACTTTACATTACTGTTCATCAAATCAGTGTTATCTTTGGGTTCATATTTTTTTTAAAGGAAACCAGCCCTTAATATTAAGTATTAAGGGCTGGACGACATAGGGGCTATGTTAATTCAGTATGGGTGTAAGTTAAAACCCAATTTGAGCATTTTAAGGCTGACTGAATAAGTCTGAGCCGTTTTATCAGTATTTTTGATCTAAGGATTGTGGCGCTACTTACTACTTCACTTGAAAGTTTGGTCAAGAAAATCAAGTGTTTACGTTTTAGAAATTTAAATAATTTGCCACTGTCTGCAATCTTTTCTGTGAAAAATTCAGCTTATTATTTGCTCATAATTGTTTCTAAGAGACTGGAAGAAAACTACGTCTGTCTACCTTTTTCGATCATAAATTCTATGGGGAATGCTAGATTGAAGCATTTTTTTTTGTCGGTAAAAGCAAAGATTATATATAGTAAGATGCTTAATTATCTGTTTTAGATCATTAATTATCTAATTATTAATTATTTTAATTAATATAAATTTATTAATAAATTAAAATAATAAAGAATAATAAAATAATAATAATAATAAAAACATACTAAAAAATAATATATATATATATAAAAATTTATTAATATAAATTATTAATTATTTAGATAATTAATTATCTATTTGTCATTGTAAAAAAAAGAGCTGCAATCCACTGGCACTTTGCAGAACCATTTTGGATTATTTTCAAACAGAAGTATTTCCCAAAGTTAAACAACTCTTGTATGTGAAATGGGTAAATATAAGGTTTTTGTAAAAATATAAAAATCTCATATTTCCAAGTCTATAAATGTGAATTTAAATTTGTGTCAAATTTTGGCCTGTCAAAGTTTTTTTAATAGGATATGTTAAAGCCTTCATCTGTGTACGTGCGTGTTTTAAATACACCGTTGATTTTGTCTGGATGTGAACGTTTAGAAAAAATATGTGCCTTTTTTCTGTCCCTATTCGGAATTTTGTATGGTTGTGTTTTAATAAAGATTTTTTTTTTTTTACTTTTCCATCCTGTTGTTTAAATCTAAGGATGATTGTTGATATTTAATTAAAGTAATTTACTCATACTGAATTTTTTGTTTGTTTTAAATCGGGCTGTTTGAAAGAAAGAGAAAGCCTTTAAGGTTGTCATTTAATACTCTTTTGCTTTTCTTATGAAGAAAAGAGCCATAGTTTCATTCCAGATACGCCAAAACTTGGCTTAAGAACCTAGGGACTCAAAAGGAAAAAGAAAGAGGGAAAAAGGTCTTTTTTTACTCCGATTTTAGACTCTATAGCGATTTCTTTTCATATGAGCCCTCGCCCAATATTCTAAGACTACTGGCTCGGTACAATAACGCCTGAAAAAACATTCCTATGCGAGAAAGCGGTTTTCTTTGTTTTTCAAGATAGGGGACTTTAAGTCTCCCAGACAATTCAAGTATCATGTGTCAATCCTATTAGGCCTATCAGCTGTTGTATATTTCTCTGAAACGAAAAACCACCAAAAAACAAAATGGAAGTCAGTTAATACTATGATGCGAAGATCACAGGTGTAGATAGAATTGCATTTTGGAACGTTTTCAGCTAGTTTTGGTGGGCAGGTATAACCGATAAATCAAAAGTTTTTTATATTAAAATTAATGGAGATTAAACTGTAGGAAAAATCCCTACCTTGTATTTCGCTTCGCTTTGTTGAAAATTTCCTCGAGAACAAATGTTTCATTTGTCATTTACTTGATTTAAACTGAAGCATTGAACGGAACATTCCCGTCTAGGTTCGTCAAACCAACCATAAACTATTTGACGATCAATTTCGCAATCGATGGTTGAACTTGTTCCTACCATCCTAAACACAACAATTGTGTTCCTAGTGTTCCTAAACACAATAACTTTCTTTTTATCCTTTATCCTCGTCTGCCTTCAGCATTCCTAAAAGCTTTTTAACCAAAATACTACTAAACATTAGGAGCCACTGGAATGACGTTTCGGATATACAAAAGCCTCTTGCACCATTTTTAAGGGTTTAAAAATTTGTCCATTATTCTTTTGCCATCACAACTTCAACAGGATTCAACTCAAGTGTAGAGGACCCTTGGTAAAGAGTGAAGTTGCATCCATGTATTGTTTATGTGTTTTTCTCGGCCAATTCATATAGAAGCAATGGTTGTAGAAACTTGAGAGATGGCTCATTCGATCGGATATCTGTACATGTAGTGACGAAAAAATAAACATTGCCTTTTAAAAAGGGACAGCCTTAGAACTTTCTCACTACAATCCGAAAAGACTCCTGCACGGGTAGATACTTTTTGGAATCTTGGTGACTAGATTCAGTCATATTGTGCATGGTCTATGTCTATTACCTCTTGAGATCTTTAATAGGCCACAATGCAACCCACTGATTAAAAGAGGATTGGGCTATACTCGCTGTATACTTCCAAAGGATTTTTGGTATTTGCGCACTTTAGAAAATGGTTTCAAAAACTTTTTTTTTACTACTCAGGAAACTCAAAGATCAGACTCAGAGGTCGATATCAGTCCAGCTAGGAGACTGTCTAGCTTCATTTTTTTTTTTTTTTTTTGTACTTTATACTACAAGCAGTTCTTCATTTATAAGTTTCCGAAACTTTCACTGCAACTAGTACCAGACACTTTTTATTTTGTTTAAAAAGACGCGGTAAGGGCCCTCTTTCTGATCTTGATAATACCCTAACTTTCCATCCTTATACAGTAGTGGTCAGTAAATCCTTAACTAATGAAATACAAAACAAATTTACTTTTTAAGAGTTTCCGAAGTTAAATCTGCTTGCCAACTAGTCTTCAGCATTTAAGACTAACTTTCTGACCCTCTCTTACTTTCTAACCCAAAGGGTAGGGAACTTATAAGAGTGGCAACTAACGTTAACGTTAGTTCCCCATTATACTACCTAGCTGATGGGCTGTAAAACGGAGATTAGCACCGCCGATAGGGAGTGTAAAGTCAAATGCAGTATTCTTTACCGTAATTTGCCTCACAGAAATGAAAGAAAAAAATTACGAAAAAGCAAAAACGAGGATAATACCAGCCAATGAAAAAAAGGCAGGATAAATGTGCAGATATATCCGTTGAGTTTCTGACTCGATCGGAATTGCTTGGAGAGGGCCTCATTTAATTTAGTATTTGTCTTTTTTTTATTTGTCCCCGAGACATTTATCTCTGTAATAAATGTGATTTATCTCTGGACGATCGAACGGAAGTCTCAACCGAAATATCTGCATATTTCGGTTGAGCACATTCATCCTTCCTTTTTTCACTGGCTGGAATTATGCTCATTTTTTCTTCTTCACGAATTTTTTTCAGTTTCCTATGTATAGCCGGTGTAGTCTTAGAAATTATTAAATGGCCCTCGCTTGCCTCAGGCCTTACCGATTTCTATCGCCTTCAAATGATTTATGATCTTCTAAAATCTGCTACGTCTGGAGATAGCGAATTTAAAAAACTAAGGTTATAATCCAAAACAACAATTCATTCATTTAAAACTCTATTTAGAAAAGGGGAAAAACCTCAAGGCCTAGCAACTTAAAAAAGATAAAAATAAATACATTGAAAACACACTATCGGTAACAAAACATTTTCTTTCAATAAAACAACTACTAAAACAGAGTTGTGAGTCCTCACTTGACAAAGGCTTTATACAATAATGGCGACCTACAAGTTTCTTTATCTTCTTCTAGTATAAACAGCATTTCACGAACAGTCGGTTGCTTAAGTTTTGGATGATAAGGCATCTACAAGAAAGAAGAAAATTATCAATTTTTCGTTTTTATAATTATAAATTATTCTTACATAACCATTATATTATTACATAACAATATTAATTATTATCATGTTTAATTTTAATTATAAATATTTGCTATACATTTCTATAATTATTCCAAAGTATAGATCTGTTATGTATTTAAAAATAATTACTATATAATTACCTTGCGTTAAATAACAATGCTATAAAGTCGCACACGGGAAAAAAAGCTAAACTGGACAGGCGTAATTGTACATTTAAAAAAACTGGGATAGAGGGTGAAATTTCTATTTTAAAATAAGCTTCAGTTTCTACAGATCAAAGTTGATTATTTGCACCATATGGTGCAATCCTACGTCACACATTCATATAAATACACTTGTCTCATTTCTAAGGTCATGCCAAACAGAAAAACTTGAGGGGTTGTATATATGAAATATTTAAAAATGTTAAACTCAAAATTAATTAAGAAATTAAACCATCATGTTGCTTTTTGAGCTTCCGAATACAACGTCTTAAAGATGTTTGTATATATTTAAATATAAAATCTTTTTTTATTAGCCAGCTTTTACTAACCAGACTAATTACACACAGATTAAGATACATGTCAACAAATTTGGTAGCTATAGACTTTAGAAATGCCGATATTTAAGCTGAATAACTTTGAAACTGCTGCTTGAAATGAGAGAATTGATAACTATTTGGGTAACCCGTCCAAGGTAACCAAACCACTAGTCAAGGAACCTTGATTGAATTGTCAGTTACTCTGGACTAGAGTTCGATTTTTGCAAAGGCGTTACCATCTGTCTCGTATTTTTCCACTGAGCATGAAGTCGACGTAGTAGCTAGTCGGATTCGTTGGCAAATCCGCCAAATCACTTTTTAGAGCGTAAAGACGGTATAATTCATGGGTCACTAAGAGAAGTGGCCTAATAATGGCATAATAAGATACATCCTAATAATGGTTTTCTACTGTCCCTCCATAATGTAAACCATCCAACGTAAGAATGTAAAACGGTCTATGATTTGCTAGCTCAAAAAGGCTGCACTAACCAGGAAGTTTTTATTCTAACAGATTTTAAGTAAACCAATTAAACAGGCCTACTTAGCCCATGCGTAACCTCTGTAATGCTGCCATAGACAGATGAACAGAAATATATAACGATGGATCAATAGACCCCCATAACACAACAGCACCCTCAATAGATACCCTTTTCTTTGCTCTTTTCCATATTTTACTGTTTCTCCTTTATTTAATTTTTCTATTTCTATTTTATACTCTGCAGTCATTGCATCTAGAACCAGCAATTAATGGTAACAAACTATAATTAAGGAGTGACTCGCCCCAATACTAACCAAATTCTAAGGAATTTCGATAATAATTAATACATTGGTGAAAGAATTGGCTTCATATGCTGGTTCCAAATAAATAAAATTAATTAGATTGATGTTATCCATCAAAAGCTGAGAAAATATGTCACATTTTCTAAATGGTTGAAATACCTCTAAAATTAAAGCGACATTAGCGAAAATCACATTAGATTCAGCATTTGAGAGAACCCTGTTGTTGAGGTTTTAACCTCCTATCTAAACAATATAGAATTTTATATTTTTTGCCATTTACATAAATAGATTCAATTAAAATTTCGTCAAGACAAACAAACGGAATGTCGCTAAGTCAATTTCCAATCAAAAATAATATGAAATTGAAAGCAAAAATTCTCCAGCAGATTCTACCAGCACAAATAAGAAGCTTTAGTTTTATCGAAAATAAAATGTTGCGTAAGGCTAATTCTGATTCGAAACAGTTGCGAATAAAACATTCACACACAAAGGCGTTTATTTTTTTGGCAGCGTGAAAGGCCAAACAACGTAGAAAAAAAAGACACTTCAACGAAAACGCCAAGTACGGGAAAGTGTGTCTTAGGATTTAAACACGACAGATTTAAAATAAACTACCCAAAATAGTTAATTTTTAGTCATATTTTGGTGTTGTAGTTACGAAAAAAAAAAATCAAATATAAGGCCGTGGTATATTCCATCCCAGAAAAAAAGCGAACTTTCAAATAGCTATTCAGGTTTAACTTTCCATCTTCTTACACCTGCTTTTATAAACCTAACTGTCGGAAAGAGGAGCCAATCAAACATTCACCCTTAGACATTTCTCTGAAAGGGTGTAACACCAAAAGGCGTTTACTTCTGGCGGTTGATGTGTTGGTTTTATTTAAATAAAACCCTTATAATTATATATCAAAAAAAAAAAAAATTGCTTTATTTTCTGACATAAATGTTTTTCTTTACATCTGTTACTATTCTTTTTAGTTTATTTCTTAAACAATAATAATAATTTTACTTTCCCCTCTCACACAAAAAAAGAATAAAGCGGAACAATAAAAAGAAGAAAATGAAACCAAGAACACGTCATCACAAAAAATTAGGAAATAATTTCTTCAAAATTCACAACCAAAAAGGCAAAAACTTACAAAATATTTTTTACCCTTCAGCACAAAATATTTACACCCGTTCAGCACTTTTTTCAGAAGTTGACACAATGTCAATTGGGTGTACCACATTTTGGGAATTTCAAACAAATGTGCTATCATTTTTGGAGTGTCTCATTGAGTGAACACAAATTTAGGATTTAGTTTCACGGAGATGATATTTATGAATTATATTGAAATATAAAAAAAATACCTGAGTGACTCCGGTTGCTCCCGCTTCTAATTTTGGCCTCTTCCTAAGGCCGATGTCTTACAACGCTGTACGATTGTACGATCTCCACACGTTGCATAAATGAAAGAGGCAATTAATAAACAAGAAGAACAAAACAATAATCATTAAGACAAAGCACAAATTAGACATTTTTTGAGGAATTAAATTTTTCCAATAAACAGCATTTCCCATTAATGACCATGTTTAATATAAAGAAAAATCGCGATATAGCCATAAATGGTATCACTATAACTCCACAACATCATTTTCACATTTCTTTGAGGAAAAAAAGCCATTATCAAACTTTTATAAATTAGACAATGGACCAACAAGTGCTTGAATTTATAATAAGTTAGGTAGAAATTTTAATTTTGGTAAAAAAAAAAGAAATTGAACAGGTTGAAAGAGAAACAATTTTACTTCTCTTTGCTTTAGGCAAGGATTAACTTTCATACCTTTATGATCATTCCAACAAGCAGGGGCATATCCAAAGGGTGGGGCTACCGGGCTTACAACCTACTTCCCAACTCCCCACTCCCCCAGAACCAAATTTGTTTTGGTAAATGCGCCCCCTCCTCCCTGCAAAAAACTGGATATGGCTTTCAGCCGGATTTGGAGGTAATAATAAATGTGAATAGTTTCTATAGTATTCCTGGCTGTTTTAATCCTCGCCAAATACCACTTCTTGTGACAAATCATCGGTGATACAGTGACGATGAGGCCACCACAAATACACACGTTCAAGCTATGTTCAGAGCTTCAAACTTTACGCTCTCTTATTGAGTTCTGATTTTCCTTAAGTTTCTTAAACGTTGCACCAGACTACACTCATCCCTCAAAAAAAGAGGGATAAGTCACCCACCACTCACCAGCGGACCTGCAGCATCTAATCCTCAGAACCAGCAATAGAAAGAGAACTTCTTTCTCCAATCTCAGATCGCTCTTTAATGGTGTTTTTTTTTTTCCAGCGCCTGTCCAAAGGGATTGACCCCGAGTGGAACTTAGGCAGTCATTACTTGTTTCAATCCAATTTTAGCAGCGCATTCCAAGAAAAAACCAGTACCCCTTTCATTACAAAAAAAAATAATAATCAAAATATCCCGCTAGTTTTTCTTCTTTTTTTTTATTGGATGACGGTGCAGCCCATTTATTCACTTGCTTTGCACCCCCCCCCCCCTGCCCACTGCTTTTATAGGGTCTCTTTTTAACTTTTTAATTAAGATTTTCCAGTTAAATTATTGACTGACTAATGATTATCCATTCTGATTTTTCTGCTTTCGTTTTGGCATTCTTTGCCAGTTTTCTAGTTTTTGTGTTTTTATGATATTTTGATACTCTGAAATCCAAATTCGGCCCTTCAGAGCTTGTGAGAGTGTAATGTGATTTTGAAATACATTGGATCCAGTATTGATCCCAGTATTAATCCAGTCTTTGACCTAGTTTTATTGTTTGGCCAGTTTTCAACTTTTTGGATAGTTATTTAATTGCGCAACGATTGCCTTTGAATATAGTTGGATTTATCTGGTTTTTGTCGGCCACTAACGACAAAATTTTTGAGAAGAGCTCGAAGGCCGGTACGAGGGTAAATAAGAAAGGCATATCGAAGGTAAGCCTTTGGCATAATATTTAATACACTAAGATGAGCGACGAAGGTATAAAACAACTGATAAAGGAGATGCAAAGTCTAAGAGCCTCAGTAAATAAAATAGAGGTTTTGGCTGAGGGAATTGAAGGCCTAATGACGGTTTTTTCGGAATTTTCTTGCAAGTTAGAGGAAACCAACAGAGCAATTAAATCGGAGATGGCGGGTCTGACATTAAGCTGCTCGACTGTTAATGAAGATTTGCGGAAAACCCAGTCCAAGATAGTTTTTCTTGAAAAAGAATTAAAGAACATGAATTTGATTATATACAAATTTGACCCAAAACATCGAGGACCCAGTCTAGCGTCAGATATTTTGTCATACTTAAATGAAATTGTCCCGAATTTGGATCTAGAGAGGCGAGATATAACGGATATTTTCCGCCTTCGTTCTAAAAATGGCGTGCCCCCTATTGTCATTAAATTTATTAGCAAGCCTCTAAGAGATTTGGTGTTGAGATCTTCTGGGCTATGTAGCCGTCATAAGTTGAATATCTCCCCTGATTACACGGAAAGAGAGCGTATGGCTCGAGATAAGCTAAAACCCTTCTAGCGGAGGCTAGGTAAACAAATATGCCTGCTAAATTAAGGGGGGTGAGGCTAATATTACAGGACAAGATCTTGACCTATGATTTTGAGGATGAGAAAATAATTGAAGTAAGAGGCCCAAGTGTTAAAGATATGGTCCCGATAGCTCTGGGAGCTATCGCAATTAGGCTGCTCCGATATAAATGGATTTTAAGGCGTATTTTATGTTCTCTGTAAAAGGCGCGATTTGGGACAAGTCAACTCCTGTAACTTGCGCCATAGGAAGAAGATACCTAGAACATCGCCTACATTAGTTTTTCAATCTAGTCTATTCACAGAGCTAGAATTATAACATTAATTGGGCTTTTTTTTTAGAGAAAGAATCAAATTTGTATACAGAAGATATCTGGAGTCAGAATAACTTATAACCGACATTAAAGGCCTGCTTATGACTTAGGCTTGAGTATAAATACAAAAAAAGAAGAAAAAAAAGGAAGTTAGTAAACATTATATAGGAAGTTATTAAATAGCAAACATCATGTCAAATGTATTAGCCCCTTGTTTTTATTTTAGCCCTTTTGATTACACATAATTTTTAATTTTTACCTTTAGTTTCCGTTAGCCAGATCATCTTTTTTCCATTCAGTTCCATATATACTTTTGTTTTTTAATTTTATACTGCAGCACACTGAGTTAATTGTATTAGCAAGATTATTAGACTAAAAACAGAGTAGAGCACAAATAACGCCCTATTGAGGTTAGTCCAATTGTTATTGATAACGTCGCTGACAGACGTATGGGTAGTGTTTAACAATTCCATTCTCAGCAGGGCAATAAGGATGAAAGGTTGATTGAACAAGAATTACCCTGCTGATCCCCAGTTGGGAAAAAGCCCTGGAAAATGGCTTGTGGTAATATCTAATCAGTTTTAAAACATCAGATGTGCCATCCCTTATCAACAACAAAAGATTCATTGCTGTAGTGAAGATGAATAAGAGCATTTGGAATGATAAGCTTTGCTATCATAAAAAATCAGGTCATTTTGATGAGACAACCTTTACAAATCACTTAAACTACTGTAATCTACTGCTGCTAAACCAAAATAGATAAATAAAAGAGGCATTAATTCCGCCAAACCACGAATATATTTAATTTTGTTATCTATTGACCCATCGTGTTAAAGTGAAGCCCACTTAAGGTGTTTTTTTTTTCTTTTTTTTATATACAGAGAGCAAAAACTCGTCAAGTCTAAACTTTTTTAGAGTGAGGCTTTATCTTATCTTAAAGTTTGAACTAGAAATGATGACATGACCAAAAGTAAAAACGCGGGGACGGGGAACTCACCTTATAATCGACACTGACCTCAAAAGTGTTATCAGGGTAAACTTGAAGACGATACAAATGAGGCTTTTTATCAGAAAAATATTCATCTAACTTGGTGCTTGGCTTCTTGGCATGTTTTTCTTCAAAACTTTCATTCTTTGGATTCTTGTGTTGGAAGATGAAATGGAGCTAAAATAAATAGACAAACAAAGTTTAAACCGCCCAGGAGATTCCAACTGAAATTGTAATGCACAAGAAAAAAGCATGGGAGATAAAAACTCAGCTTTATCTCTGAATATAAAAAAATAACCAACCCCATTTAACATTACCCAACAAAATCATAAGGTTAATTTTTGAAATTTAAGTAAAATAATATTTTTTTTTACTTATGCTTTACAGGCAAGCACAAACGAGCTTATTTTTCCAGGAGTGCACCACAGGCGTGTTCACACGCAATATCTTTAAGATAGGGAATTTCCTGAACGCTAAACTAACCAAACCATTCACGGTGAATCAAAAATGGCTTAAAAGCAAAATATTTGAATAAATGCAGATTAAGCTTATTTTGTATGTTTATAGTTTTGCTGGGGAATGCTGTACAGCGATGTTAATACTTTTTAATCCATATTAAACCGCTATTGAAGTAAAATTTACCCCCTCCCTCCAAAACAACCCAGAGCATCACAAACTATTATGACAGCGTTGCAGCAGGACTTCCAGCAGTGATGTGTAATGTCTTTCCTCATTGTTTACAAATCGGTCATAAAATGCTTTCTGTTGTTTATACAGGAACGAGATAGCATTTTCCATATAAACATCCGTAATTAGAAAGTTAGTAGTGCTGGAATAGTTTTCTTTTTATCATTCTGATAACATCAATAAAATCGGTTCATCACAGCTGCATCCAAACAGAAGTCGCTGTTAACTAAGGGGGATGTAGGATGATATGGTGAGAAAACAAGAAGTTATTATTAACAACTACGATATTTAATTAGGTCAGCGTTATAATATTAAAGCCTACTTAGATATTTATTGGGATAGAAATCGCAAAATTTGAGATCCCAATTGATGAAGCGCGTTTAACCTAGTGAGTTGTAATAGTTGGCTGACGACAGCATTAGAGCAGACTAAAACGGCTATCGTTGACAGTTTCTACACTAAACTAGTCAGAATTTATAAGCAATGTTTCTACGAAATTTTCTTGAGTTAAAGCTCTGGTACTTTAATACTGGTTAAAGTAACCATAAATCAACTCTCTTGAGCTGAGTTGACATTACTGCCTTGAAAGCGATGACTGAAAAATAGTTTTTGTAAATAACTTTTATCTCTATAAAGGTTTAGAGCATTCTTAGGCAAAATTTCCCCCTGGTTCTGAAAGCCCCTTTTAATGTTTCTAAGCCTATCTTCTAGGAGCACGAGGAGCAAGTGCCAGAGAAACGGACATCGACGGTGTAATAAGTGTTAGATGGTTTAGACAAAAAAAAAAGTTTAGTGTTTGACTAAAACTTCGAATAATGAAATAGCACGGCCATTTTATGTCGAAGCTAATAGAACTTAGCATGAAGGTAATAGGTTCTTCGAACTTAATAGGAAGAAAGGAATACACACAGGATTTTGAATGTTAGGGAGGGTGAGGGGGGTAAACTTTTTAATAAATGACTAACATAGGCAAATTTCATTAACAGTAATAAGAAATAAAGGTGAAAATTATATTGACAGTAGTCAATTTTTATGCTTCATAATGATGATATTGTTTAGTCAAACAAGCCCTTACAGCCTAATTGCCGGCAAATTCATTATGAAAATTGAAGTAACGAATGACGTTTGAGCCCCTACCTCCTTAATGGAAGACCATACTTCCATCTACGTGGAAATAGGCACGAAAAAACTTTTAAACTATTACTGGAAACAACAAAATGGGTTTCTCAAATCCCTTTTGCCTGACTGTTGAGTACGGTGTATTTCATGCAAGCGCTTAACTTTTAATAAAGTAGGTCAAATGTCTTTTTTAGGGTATGAAACACGTGAAGGGGTTGAACTATAACCACTTGAACACTATCTCTTTAATTTATAAGGCAGGGAAGTAAAGGTATAATATTTCGAATAACATTTTGCTTAGTTCGAAACAATAAGAATGTAATCCAGGAAACTCCTAAAACTTTGCCGAGCTCAAACTTATCCCCCATGTGACAGATATTTAATTTCATTTAATAAGGTCAATGTTAATACTAACATACAACCAGCAATGATTATCGTAATTGGCTTAAGTCTGAAAAATAAGGATATTAGGTCTATTACATAAGAAATTTCGTTCAATCATGAAGCCAAATAAATCGCTTTGAAGCCTCACACGATCAAAATCAATGGAACAAACTTGCAGTAAAAAGGAATACTAAAAATCAATAAATACGTGTGAATACAGATCATCTTCAAAGACACTTATCGGTAAAGAATAGCCTAGAGAAGGAAAAAAAGCAAAATAGATTCTTTTTCATTTATATTCAGGTGAGACACATGACATATAGCATGATTTTTTTTTTTCAAATGGCTTCTTAAAAATAGCATTCAACAGAAAAAAAAAATTTGTCATTGTTCTTTTTTTGGAAGTGGGGTGTCAAAACCTGTTATATTTTGTTATGAAGATCCATAGTTAAAAGTCGCGTAAGCACTTTGAAGAAAATCTACACTGATAAAATACAAATTTAATGTTCTCAAACGAGTTTAAAAAATCCTCATTTGATTTTATAATCCAGCTGAGGGGAAGTGGTAGGAGGGCATGTGCTCCCTCCCTTCGATTAAAAAAAAGTTTTATTAATGTTTAGTTTCATTGAAAATTTTTTACTTTTATTTTTTTTAAATACGTGCAGTATATAAAGACAAATGCCGGAATATATATATATATATATATATATATATATATTTATATATATATATATATATATATATATATATATATATATATATATATATATATATATATATATATATATACATATTTATATATATATATATATATATATATATATATATATATATATATATATATATATATAATATAAATATATATATATAAATATATATATATATATATATATATATATATATATATATATATATATATATATATATATATATATATATATATATATATATATATATATATATATATATATATATATATAACAAAACAAAAACACGAATACCGAATACATTTGTTTAAAATATAGCTAAGTGGATAAATTGTAAATCAAATTGGAATTTTAAACATAATGTTTTGGTTTTGGATGGCTGGGCATTCTTATAACCTACAGTCAGCCAGATCCAGGTGATTTCCTTAGTCATTTGGAAGTTCATTAAATATTTTCGTGGGAGAGGGGCAGGAGGGGAGGTCAATTTTGACGTATAGAACCGACCCTGATCATGATAAAATAAAACTGAGTAAAGTGTTACAACCTACTTTATTATCATTACCGCACTTGTCAGGTCCAAACATGATAGTGTATGGAGTTTTATCTGTAAATTGGGAAAGTCTCATCTCTTTGTCATATTGAAGCAGTTTGAGATAAGCCCCACCACACTCCTGGCCATTTTGAAGCGTAACATCATACTGTACGATCAATGGCTTGTCTGTGAAGTGAAACACAGACAAGCCATTGATCGTACACATGCTGCTATATCTGCTCTTCTGGAAAAGCCGAGATCACCCGGGATTGGTTCCTTACTGGCTGGATCAATTGCCCATAGACCTGATAAGAAAAATTCATAATAAGTAAGACAAAAGGCACAGAAAAATATAAATTAAATTACTCATGGATCCATCAAAAAATCTAATCTAGGAAAGATTGAGGCTAAATCCCAATAAGTCAGTTCCGGGAGGGGGCCAGAGCTTAGGAATACCCCCTCTCTAACGTTTATTACTGTGTAAAATTTGCAAAGCACATCAAAGTATAAAAACCATGGACAAGTAAAGCTAGGCATTTCCCCCCAAAATATGCAATTTTCTGTTATATTTATGATAGTTAATTTACACAGAAGTTGAGAGGGAATTGACAATGGTCAATACTGTCCAATCCCATGAACAGTAAGTAAAAATCAGTAAGAAAAATAGACTTAACATAAAGACCAAAACTAAGTTAAAAACAAGTTTAGCTTGTATTACATTTCAGCTAATATTCAGTCCCGAGTCCGTTTACCAAGAAAAACAAACTGTACAAAATTGGGTGTGACTTGTGAATTGGGTGAGTTTTCCTCGAAAGTACTTCCAGCAATCACAGATATGTTGACCTTAAAATACATTAATTTATGAAGCAGATAAAAATTTAAAAGCACAAGAAATAAGCATTATTTTAGGTCAAAAATCCTTTTTTGTACGATTTTTCAAGGGACCAGACCCTGAAAATGTAAAAAGTCGACGAGGAGATTTGAAACAAACAACACATTTTGGGCCGAATTTCATGGACTCTAACCAACCATACTCCAGTGGTCTCTTATTGTCAAATATTTAAGGTTAATTTTATATTCCCCACGTGACGGGTGCCTCCCCCTCCCCATCATTGGACTTCCTGGCTGAAGAGCCGTGAATAAGCGATCAGCACCGCCAGTAGGGACTGTCAAGTCCAATGCCATATTCTTTACCTTTTAAAAGGTTCCCGGGAAATATCCGATTTTGTGACAAACCCACAAATTCAGGATGCCAATGTCGTTTTATTTAAAAAATTTCATCTGTAGTTTCACTTAGCCTTGAAATTCTGGCTAAGTATTTCAATAGTATTTGTCATTTCTATTAAATATTATTCTAAACCTACCTAACAAATAAGGAAGTATGAACACAAGTTTTCGTATTTTTGTTTTTATGCCTATTTTCTACAGTTGTTCTTTTATTTAAACGGATGCAAAGAAAACCAAAATGTAATTTTCCATATTAATAAAGCTAAATTTCAACTATCAAAAGATATCAAAATATTTGTTTTACGTCGAAAGTAGCAGGACTGCAGAAAAATAGCATATTAAATACCTATACAGTGAACATAGCCTCAACTTGATAGCTTCCAAATGTTATTAGCTCAAGTTGTATACGGTTTTGAGATTCATCAGAAATTAAAAAGCATTTTGAATACTTACATTCATTTTATGACAAATATATTTTAAAGTCTGAGAAAATTTACACTGCAACAGAAAGGCAACGAATATCGTTCGTGCAAAGTAGTTTGAACTTAAATCCTCAGTTTCCAAAGGAGAATCTTTTCACCATGTACCGTGGGAACTGCATTGTCTTGTCACTCCTACAGTTCAATTCAGTATGTAGGATCACTCCATTACTCAATCGCCATGAAGAAATTACATGCAATTTTTGATTAGAATAATTCTTAAAAATGCATTTTATTGGAATATTAGATTGTTGAGCATTGGACAAAAAAATTACAAACATTTTCCTTTTTATATTATTTTAAAATTACTTGCATTTTTTGATTAGAGTAGTTCTTAAAACAGGTTTTATTTGACTGTTAGGTTTTTCAGCACTGGACAAAAAAAAAAAAAAAAAACAGTTCCGTAATTAATTATTTTTAGGAAACATACGATTGTGTAAGTCTACACAAAACCAATTCAAAGATTTTATTTTCACTGTCTTTGGTCCTCAAAGAAGCTTCATGAATCACAAAATTAAGTTTACAAGTGACCTCTCCAGCTCCTCATTATTCCTTGCAACGTTTATCAAATTAAACAGATAAATTTACCATGAATGTTCAATTCAGCTGCAGAAACAGATAAAGGCTGACTAAAACAGCTGTTTAAAGACTATTTGATCATAAATTTGTTTTTATATTGGATTTGTGACAAACAATTACAAAGACTATAAGAACTTAATACAAGGACGTCCCAAAAGGAACTTTGATTATAAAGTGTTTATAAATAAAAGAATGACAATCTCCTAAGAAAGATCAAAACATTCTAATTCTTCTTATTTATTGTTTGTTCCTGCTACAAAAACATTTTTACAGCCTAGTCCTTAATCTAATGAAGTGAACAAAAAATAGTGAGATTTCAGGGTCACTCTTAATAGATTTAATTTTTCTTCTGCGTACATAAAAAACGAACTGACACTGCAGAATTTTTTCTAAAATAGGAGAAAAAAAAAAGAAATCGTACAACATTTTTTATATATATACAGTTCTGATACTTTCTTTTCTGGATCCTGTTAGACTGATAAGTAACATAATATGTTTATGACTATTTGAAAAAAGTCAGAAACCACAAATAAGTCCAGAAATTAGCAGTAAATAACACATTTAGCAAGGAAGTGCATTAATTTGTCCTTTTTTCGAAGGGGTAAATAAAAATATTTGACAATGGTGACATCAAAAGTATGTATAAAAAATAAAATCCCACAACTAACAACAATAGATGCAGATAATAAAGTTGTCACTTTGTTCTAATAAGCAAGGGTTCAAACTGGGTAAATAATTCAAATTTAAATAATTTCAGTGTTACCTGTCACCTTCACACACTGAAGCATATTGACTTACAGCTATGAAGTCTTTAAACACAACAACTACTAAAAGGATTAAATGAGTTTAGTTATTACTGAGGTTCTTACAGGTCACACTCGAGGCTATGTCCAGGGGATGGGATGAGGGTTTGACCCCCCCCCCCAAAAAAAAAATCTGTCAAACTCGCGAAAATGCATACAAACTAAGTTTGAATGCGTTTTTCATTTTTTCCTGTACCCCTTCCCTGAAAATGGTCAAACTGCAAACAGAGTGATAGACCCTCTCTCAGTTTTGACCCTGATTCATTTAAGCACAGATTTGTGCACATATTGCGTAACATAATTTTTGATAACATTTTAATGCGTAACATATTGATTTTATAAAATATATATACTGATGGCAAACGACATGCAGATATCCATAGAAAGAATTATCTTTATGCAAGTTTGATCAAAAACTATTAATTTATAGACAAAAGTTCTTTAGGATATAAACTAATTTTTCTGATCATCTTCAACCTCTTGCCTATCAGACAATAATTGTCTTGAGTACCAAAAAGGAACAGCACTTGCCTATCATGCATCAACAAATGTATTCAATCATGGGCACCAACTTGGGGAGGCTGAACTTTCAGCTTCCAACATCTCCCCATAGATTTTTGAAAATTCTTTTTCTTTTTTATCTATTTTTCATAGAAAAAATAGCGGGATTCAGTATTCTCATCAAGAAATTGAAAACAGAAACTTGGCCCATTCTCCCCCAAATTTTGGAGAAATGAAACATTTTTATTGGCCTTGAAAATGTGAACCATTCCTTCCCCTTGCACCTACTATTAATTTTTTTTAGCAATATATATATATATATTGTTGTTGTTTTTTTTTACTAAGAAAAAGCAAAACAGAAGATCAAAGGAATTAACTTACACTAAGTAAGGTGTTCTTAACAATCATCAAAAGAAACTTCAATGAGAAAACTAGAATGTTCAAAAGCCTCTTGGTGGCTTTATGAAAAATCGGTATGAATCTCCAGAACCAAATCTTATTATACATCTTAAGATGTGACTAATGTGTATTAACATACAGAGTTTCTATGAAGAAGTATTCATTTTTGAAGCAATGTGTAATTATCTGAATATTAAACCTAGGATTTTTCTTCAAAATTATTCAAACATTAGGGTGCCCAGATCCAAATTAGTTATAAGGTATGGGTATATACTTAGAAGATTAAAAAACTGGCACAATAATGCATTGGAAAGAACTAAAGGTGCATTATTTACCATCCTGTTAAAACAGCATTAAAGCAACATTGTTCTAAAAGCCCTACTATCCATCTATAATTTTCAGCCTTTTTCATTCAAAGAAAACATAATGACTTTTTCTTGAGTCTTAAGTATGTTGAATTTCTTGTCAAGAAAAGCAAATTACTATACATAGTATGCTTCAGGCCATACAATACCTTAAGAGATAACTCTATCCTATCTTTAGCTTGTAGAGCTTGGGTAAAAGATAAAAAAAAAAAAAACAATAGAAAGTTGACATCAATTCTCCTGAAAATCTTGGAAAAACTATTTAACTTCCCCCCCTTTTTTGCAACAGAGAGAAGGATATTAAGCTTAAATGAAATTTACATTATCAGAAAGTGTGAATTTTGTTTTTTTACATTAAACAAAGCAAAATATTCTATTTAAATTTCTGGAAAGGACAGGCCCTTAAAATGTTCAAGCATAGCTACTCCATCATTTGAGTAATTTGGCTCCATCTGGAGTTACTTATAGGGCCACCCAATTTGATTGACAAATCTGAGGTCAAAATGGCAGTAAAACTGAACTGTCTTTTCAGTGAGATTTTGCAGTCAAACCACAAATTTTCAACCTTTTTTATATAGCTAGGCACCTGAAAAAATCCACCAATGGAACCTTAGTTTTTAAGATGGTCAGCTGATGCTGAGACTTGCAAAATTATTTTTAAGGTGTCTACAGCTCTAAGAAGAGGAAGAATAAAACAAAGAGGAAAGGGCAAGGAACAAAATACAGGGACACACCATCATATTTAGCCAAAGATTCATCTGTGCCTTCTTTTTTTGCTTGTGATTTCACCCACTTTGTACCAATAGCTTCAGGATTGTCAAAATGTTCAGCTAAATAGACATCACCATCAGGCTCTGGTGAAACATAGCCTACTTCACTTTTTCCACAGCAGATACTACCAAAAAAAATTCAACATTGGTAGTATCTCCTGTGGAAAAAAAGTGAAGCGAATTCGGCACTTTTGGTCTTGTGATAGCCGTTTTGTTGGAATAAAATCTTGTCTGAAGTCTCGACTTTTTAAATTACACCTTATTTACCCAGGAAAGTTTTTCCCCAGAAAATTCTTCTCCAAAAAATCATCTATGCTTATACCGAGCCTCATCTTTTAATAGATGGTGCTTAATGATCCATAATTACACAGCAGTTCTTGAAATATGGCGTGGATCAATTTTATGATGGAGCTTTTATGTACATTTTCATTTTTAAACATTTTTCTTGTATTTGCTAATTGAATTTGAAGGAACGCATTTGTCTCTGTGCTTTTCTACATAACAAAATGAGCCAGGGATTTGTCTCAAGGGATTTGTTAATAGTAAGGGAAAAAGGTCTTGACCTAGCATCCCAACCACCTTGAGGTTTCCGCTCTTTTAATATATTTAGCCAGTCTTCAAAATTTATCCCTTTATAAATTTTTTAGGTTGAAAAAACATAGTATTTATTGTCTGTAAATGATTGACGTTCCTCTTCTTTTCTAGGTAATGAAGTAGCTGCTGGGCAGTAAGTTTCGAACTCTGTATAAGGCTGTTTTCTGTTGCATTCGTCTTTTTGTGTATAGACGCTTATTTTTACATAACAAGACAGTGCAGCAGAACTGGTTTCTTATAATTTTAAAGTTTTAATAAATAAAAAATTAAGGGTTCTAAACCTTAAGTTAAATAGAATCTCAGTAAAATTCGCGTGTATTTTTCTTTCTCTCACCTTTTCGTATTTTACAAAAAAAAAATAGAACCCTAAAAAAATTTTCTAATCAATATTCTTTTTTGCTCATCCTTCACCTAACGAATTTACTGCTCATTGAAGCTGTGCAATTATGTGGCCTCTGCTTCTGCCAAGGAACCCCTTCTTGACTCAACATTCAAGACCATTTTTCCCCCTTATTTTAAAAGAAATTAAATCAATAAAATATTGCTTCTTTGCATTCTTACAAACTACTTGTTGATCCCGCTGAATGAACTAAAAGCAGAGAAGTGTTTACGAATAAGTGCTGAAGACCTTCTCATTTATCTAAGTAAGAATGAAGTACTTCCGCTAGACATCCGTCAGCCACAAGAGTAAGTGAGCTCTATATTTAATTATTTTTTCGTGCCTTGTTTCAGAATAATATAGTTAATTACAAAAACATATAACAGGTAACATACAATATAGCCCATATTGTACCAATAATTCAAAATGACTTGGAATTTATTTTGAGCGAAATTCTCATTCCACTACGGAAATAATTTTAACTTCTTGAGAGGCTCTCTCTCTTCCTCCCTATCTCTCCCTCCCTCTCTCTTCCTCCTTCCCTCTCTCTGAATCTATCTCCCTCCCTCCCTCTTTCTCTCTCCTCGCACTCTTTCTCATTCTCGTTATCTCTCTTTCATATATTTCATGTATCCTAGTTACTAAAGTTCTAAATAGAAAACAAGAACTCTTAATCACGTTGACAGCTTGTTATATTCAATGAAATTTTAAAACGGAAAAAAAAATCGTCGTCAAGATAAGCCTACTGGCTTTGACTTCTGATATAAAAACATACTCAGTGCAACAGCCAAAAAAGCTTGAGTTAAAATCAGCAAGCCCTATATGGCTAATCACGTGGCTCTTTCGATTGGTAGAGTTATATAAATTACTAGATCTCTTCATATTTAATTGTTCTGTTTCGAAAAATACTATTTGCCGTAATTTTACATGCTACTCAATACTTCAAACTTTAATTTGGCAAATCTTTTAAAACCTATGTATGGAAGGAATCAAGATCAACTTGTGTTTTGTGTCTCTAATTTTAAAGTAATTCCCTTTTTTCAGCTATAGTCGTGGCTCTTTATCTGAGAGTATCAATTTGCCATTCTCAAATTGCTTCGATAAATCAACGGAAGAAATCACTAAAATACCTACTGTAGTTAGAGCTACTAAGAAAATTGTTTTAGTGATTAGTGGTGGACGAGGTCACATGGCTGCCTGCCTAGTTGCATCTGCTCTCTTAAAGGCTGGAGTAGCACGAGTGTGCACATTGCATAAAGGCATTGATTCTCTGAGGAACTCAAACGCTTTAGTGCTACCTTCCTAGGAAGTATTAGTGATATATTCTAGTGTAGGCAAAAGTTCTACACATTGTGTAAAATATATGGGCAAGTTTTCTGAAAAGCCACTCTTAAAATAAGTTATCGCATGTATGGATTTTTTTTCCTGTAAGATTTTTTTTCTCTTCTTCGTTGTTTTTATAGATTGCCTGTTTTCACTGTAAGCTCCTTTTTTTTAAGTTTATTTTTCATGGTATGCACCATGTGAAGGATCTTTTGTTAAATAAAAAACCCGAAGAAACTCAAATGTCATTGTACTACATGAACCTTCTTAAGAACCCCCACTCATCTAATTTGTGATTGGGAAATATTTTGAGTTCAAAAACTTAAAAAGGACGGCAAAATCGTAGAAAAATAAGATAGAAAGTGACAATGAGTTTGTTTTGTTTTTTTCTTTGTGTTCCTCAGATTTCATTTGTTTTTTTGTCGTTTTATTTTCAGTCCAAGAGGAAAAGTATAACTTTGACTTTTTTATGCTTACCTCATTCAAAATTGAAAATCTGGTAAATCAAAATGTTAATAGCCACTTGGTGATGGAGTAGCTTACAAATGTAACAAAAAGTGTTTTTGTATGTTTGTTAAATAGTGATAAGTTATTGATTCCTGTCTATTTTATTGATTGTAGACCTGTTTTCAGTGTTATACATCATTCTCAGTTTAGACTGTAATGTTGTAGTGTTTATTTTTGTGTAATTTGGCGGTTTGGACATCAAAACTATTAATTTTGATTATTTATGACATCAACTATGAATGCTAAGTTTATGTTAATGTTAAGAATGCCAGGTTTTTTCAGGTGACTCTTGTCTTTTTTTTGCATTGCTCTCAGCATTGTACATCCGTCTTAGTTTGAACTACATTTTCGCGGCACTTGGTATCTACCAAGTCACATATAGCGATCACAAATTCTGTCGGTCTGTCGGTCCCGGTTTTGCTAGTTTAGGCACTTCCAGGTAAGCTAGGACGATGAAATTTAGCAGGCGTATCAGGAACCAGACCAGATTAAATTAGAAATTGTCGTTTCCCTGATTCGACCATCTGGGGGGTAGCGGGGGGACGGTTAAATCGGAAAAAAGAAAAAAATGAGGTATTTTTAACTTACTAACGGGTGATCAGATCTTAATGAAATTTGATATTTAGAAAGATATCGTGTCTCAGAGCTCTTATTTTAAATCCTTACCGGATCTGGTGACATTGGGGGGAGTTGGGGTGGTGACCTAAAATGTTGGAAAACGCTTAGAGCGGAGGAATCGGGATGAAACTCGGTGGGGAAAATAAGCAGAAGTCCTAGATACGGGATTGATATAACCGGAACAGATCCGCTCTATTTGGGGGAGTTGGGGGGGAGGTTAATTCTGAAAAATTAGAAAAAAATGAGGTATCTTTAACTTACGAAGGAGTGATCAGATCTTAATGAAATTTCATGTTTAGAAGGACTTCGTAACTCAGATCTCTTATTTTAAATCCCGACCGGATCCAGTCTTAGGGGAGGGGGGGGGGGGCGGAAATCTTGGAAAACACTTAAAGCGGAAAGATCAGGATGAAACTTGGTGGGAAGAATAAAAACAAGTCTAAGATACGTGACAGTCATAATCGGACCGGATTCGGTGACATTGAGGGGAGTTGGGGGGTGGGGAACCTAAAATCTTGGAAAACGCTTAGAGTGGAGGGATCGTGATGAAACTTGTTGGAAAAAATAAGCAGAAGTCCTAGATATGTGATTGACATAACTGGAACGGATCTGCTCTATTTATTGGAGTTTGGGGAGGGGGTTTAATTCTAAAAACTAGAAAAAATGAGGTACTTTTAACTTACGAAGGAGTGATCAGATCTTAATGAAATTTAATATTTAATATTTTACTTTTTTTAAGTAACTCAGATCTTTTATTTTAAATCCCGACAGGATCCAGTGTCATTGGGGGGAGGGGTGGAAATCTTGGAAAATACTTAAAGCGGAGGGATCAGGATGAAACTTGGGGTGAAGAATAAAAGCATGTCCAAGATATGTGACTGACATAACCAGACCAAATCAGCTCTCTTTGATGTTGTTGGGGGGGGGGGGGGGAGCAATTCGGAAAATTTTGAAAAAATGAGGTATTTGTAACTTACGAACGGGTGATCAGATCTCAATGAAATTTTATATTTAGAAGGATCTTGTGCTTTAGAGCTGATGTTTTAAATCCCGAACAGATCCGGCGATATTGGGGGGTGTTGGAGGGGGAAACCAAAATTCTTGGAAAATGTGAAAATTGAGGTATCTTTATCTTACGAATGGGTGATCGGATCTTAATGAAACTTGATATATAGAAGGATCTTATGTTCTCCATTATCAGTTCGAATTGGATCCGGGGACATAGGAGATTGGAGGGGGGGGGAAGAAATCTTGGAAAACGCTTAGAGTGGAGAGATCGGGATGAAACTTGATGGGAAGAATAAGCACAAGTTATAGATACGTGATTGACATAATTGGAACGGATCAGTTCTCTTTGGAGGAGCGGGGGGGTGTTGATTTGGAAAAAATAGAAAAATCTAGGTGTTTTTAACTTAAGAACGGGTGACCAGATCTTAAATGAAATTTGATATTTAGAAGGAATTCATGTCCCAGAGCTCTTATTTCAAATCTCGACCAGATCTGTTGACATTCGGGGAGTTGGAGAGGGAAACCGGATATCTTGGAAAACGCTTAGAGTGGAGAAATCGGGATGAAACTTGGTGGGTAGAATAAGCAAATGTCGTAGATACATGATTTAGGTATTTTAACATAAGAACGGGTGACCGGATCTTAATGAAATTTGATACTTAGAAGGAATTCATGTCCCAGAGCTCTTATTTCAAATCTCGACCAGATCTGTTGACATTCAGGGAGTTGGAGAGGGAAACCGGATATCTTGGAAAACGCTTAGAGTGGAGAAATCGGGATGAAACTTGGTGGGTAGAATAAGCAAATGTCGTAGATACATGATTGACGCAACCGTACTGGATCCGCTCTCTTTTGGGGAGCTAGGGGGTGGGGTTCAGTGCTTTGGTGAGTTTGGTGCTTCTGGACGTGCTAGGACGATGAAAATTGGTAGGCGTGTCAGGGAGCTACACAAATTGACTTGATAAAGTCGTTTTTTCCCGATTACACCATCAGGGGGGCTGAAGGGAGAGGAAAAATTGAAAAAAATTAGTTATTTATAACTTACGAGTGGGTGATAGGATCTTAATGAATTTTGATATTTAGAAGGACCTTGTGACTCAGAGCTCTTATTTTAAATCCCGACCGGCATTAAGCCTCTGATTTTCCTTTTAAATCAATCTATTGATTCTTAGAATTTTGCTAGAGCTCATACCATATGAGCTCTTGGCTCTTCCGGCTTCGTCACAAGTGCCATATGAGCTCTTGTTCTATAATAAAGTGACCAGGATTCCCGTAAACACCAGCCTTGACTTTCTCTGTATCTGTATCTGTATCTCAAAAGTTAATTTTAAAGGGGAAAGCAATCATTCATTTTTGAAGCAATCGTCGATAGTTCTGCGACGAAATCCAATTTTCTACTCTATACTGTTAACAAAATTCAACACGCTTTTATACCACCTTTAGTTTGCCTATAGTTTTGAACTGAGATGAACTTTTTGCCCTCCGTAAACGTCCACGTCCTCTCCAATGTAAACACAGCTTATTTACAAATATATAAACACAAAATATGCACAGAACTTATTACGTTCTTTTCATTGCTGTTTCTCCATTTTCAAAAAGATTGATTTTTTTATTTATGACGCCAATCATGCACCACTGACGCCATCTTTTGGGGTTAGCAAGGCATAATTCATCCGATAACTTATCCAGACCGCTTCAAATGGTAATCCTCCTAACTTCTGACATTATCTAAGTCTCTTAAAGCACTAATCATAAATAATCGTAGTGGCGGATAAGTAATCTTGAGATATTCAAACGCACTAAAACTTTCAAAATGTTATGCATATTGATTAGACTCTCAATGAAGCATAAAATAAGGTTTATAGTAAAGAGTGAGGAGATTAGGGAGAATCCCCTCCAACGGTTTCATTTGTGTGCGTTCTAAGATTCAAATCTTGTCTTTTCAATTTAATTGTTATCCAATGAATACTCTTGCAACAGCCCCCAAAACAGGCCTTCTGACTATCAAGGCAAGTTGCAAAACCATCTAAAGAAAAATATTTCCTTCGGGAAATCTCAAAATGGTGCTGTTTTGAGCATGGCACAGGATCGACTCACAAACATAGCGTTTGAGTAGCATCCTGAGGAGAGAGCAGAAGAGTTCATATTAGCATAGATACTGAATATACCAGTTTTGCGAAATTTCGACAGATATAAAGTTGGAGCAAATTTTACCAAGTCAAGTGAAAATGAGCCATACAGTACCATAAGGGCAAAGATACACTAAGGAAAACTGACCTGTTTCTCTGGATGCTTGAATTATGCATGCTTATCTTAGCTTTAACAAGATTTTTTTTTGCAGAAACTAAATTTCAGTTGGGAGGGGGCAAACTGAGGATTGCAAGGGGCATTTATCCCCTCCTTCCTGTCCCATAGCAAATTAACCTCTCAACTGTTTCAAGTATTTGGGGGGGGGGGTCAAATATCACGTATCTATAGCTTGTGCTTATTCTTCCCATCAAGTTTCATCCCGATCTCTCCACTCTAAGCGTTTTCCAAGATTTCTTCCTCCCCCCCCTCCAATCTCCTATGTCCCCGGATCCGATTCTAACTGATAATGGAGAACATAAGATCCTTCTATATATCAAGTTTCATTAAGATCCGATCACCCATTCGTAAGATAAAGATACCTCAATTTTCACATTTTCCAAGAATTTTGGTTTCCCCCTCCAACACCCCCCAATATCTCCGGATCTGTTCGGGATTTAAAACATCAGCTCTAAAGCACGAGATCCTTCTAAATATAAAATTTCATTGAGATCTGATCACCCGTTCGTAAGTTACAAATACCTCATTTTTTCAAATTTTTCCGAATTGCCCCCCCCCCCCCAACAACATCAAAAGAGAGCTGATTTGGTCCGGTATGTCAGTCACATATCTTGGACATGTTTTTATTCTTCACCCCAAGTTTCATCCTGATCTCTCCGCTTTAAGTATTTTTCCAAGATTTCCACCCCTCCCCCCAATGACACTGGATCCTGTCGGGATTTAAATTAAAGATCTGAGTTACTTAAAAAAGTAAAATATTAAATATAAATTTCATTAAGATCTGATCACTCCTTCGTAAGTTAAAAGTACCTCATTTTTTCTAGTTTTTAGAATTAAACCCCCTCCCCAAACTCCAATAAATAGAGCGGATCCGTTCCAGTTATGTCAATCACATATCTAGGACTTCTGCTTATTTTTTCCAACAAGTTTCATCACGATCACTCTAAGCGTTTTCCAAGATTTTAGGTTCCCCGCCCCCAACTCCCCTCAATGTCACCGAATCCGGTCCGATTATGACAGTCACGTATCTTAGACTTGTTTTTATTCTTCCCACCAAGTTTCATCCTGATCTCTCCGCTTTAAGTGTTTTCCAAGATTTCCCCCCCCCCTAAGACTCTGGATCCAGTCGGGATTTAAAATAAGAGATCTAAGTTACGAGGTCCTTCTAAACATGAAATTTCATTAAGATCCGATCACTCCTTCGTAAGTTGAAGATACCTCATTTTTTTCTAATTTTTCAGAATTAACCTCCCCCCCAACTCCCCCAAATAGAGCGGATCTGTTCCGGTTATATCAATCCCGTATCTAGGACTTCTGTTTATTTTCCCCACCGAGTTTCATCCCGATCCCTCCGCTCTAAGCGTTTTCCAACATTTTAGGTCACCACCCCAACTCCCCCCAATGTCACCAGATCCGGTAAGGATTTACAATAAGAGCTCTGAGACACGATATCTTTCTAAATATCAAATTTCATTATGATCTGATCACCCGTTAGTAAGTTAAAAATACCTCGTTTTTTTCTTTTTTCCGATTTAACCGTCCCCCCACTACCCCCCAGATAGTCGAATCAGGCAAACGACAATTTCTAATTTAATCTGGTCTGGTTCCTGATACACCTGCTAAATTTCATCGTCCTAGCTTACCTGGAAGTGCCTAAACTAGCAAAACCGGGACCGACAGAATTTGTGGTCGCTATACTGTTTAACAAATCCCTTGAGACAAATCCCTGGCTCATTTTGTTATGTAGAAAAGCACAGAGACAAAAAAAAAAAAGTCGAGACTTCAGACAAGATTTTATTCCAACAAAACGGCTATCACAAGACCAAAAGTGCCGAATTTGCTTCACTTTTTTTCCACAGGAGATACTACCAATGTTGAATTTTTTAGGTAGTATCTGCTGTTGAAAAAGTGAAGTATGTTTCACCAGAGCCTGATGGTGATGTCTATTAAGCTGAACATTTTGACAATCCTGAAGCTATTGGTACAAAGTGGGTGAAATCACAAGCAAAAAAAGAAGGCACAGATGAATCTTTGGCTAAATATGATGGTATGTCCCTGTATTTTGTTCCTTGCCCTTTCTTCTTTGTTTTATTCTTCCTCTTCTTAGAGCTGTAGACACCTTAAAAATAATTTTGCAAGTCTCAGCATCAGCTGACCATCTTAAAAACTAAGGTTCCATTGGTGGATTTTTTCAGGTGCCTAGCTATATAAAAAAGGTTGAAAATTTGTGGTTTGACTGCAAAATCTCACTGAAAAGACAGTTCAGTTTTACTGCCATTTTGACCTCAAATTTGTCAATCAAATTGGGTGGCCCTATAAGTAACTCCAGATGGAGCCAAATTACTCAAATGATGGAGTAGCTATGCTTGAACATTTTAAGGGCCTGTCCTTTCCAGAAATTTAAATAGAATATTTTGCTTTGTTTAATGTAAAAAAACAAAATTCACACTTTCTGATAATTTAAATTTCATTTAAGCTTAATATCCTTCTCTCTGTTGCAAAAAAAGGGGGGGGGGAAGTTAAATAGTTTTTCCAAGATTTTCAGGAGAATTGATGTCAACTTTCTATTGTTTTTTTTTTTTTTTATCTTTTACCCAAGCTCTACAAGCTAAAGATAGGATAGAGTTATATCTTAAGGTATTGTATGGCCTGAAGCATACTATGTATAGTAATTTGCTTTTCTTGACAAGAAATTCAACATACTTAAGACTCAAGAAAAAGTCATTATGTTTTCTTTGAATGAAAAAGGCTGAAAATTATAGATGGATAGTAGGGCTTTTAGAACAATGTTGCTTTAATGCTGTTTTAACAGGATGGTAAATAATGCACCTTTAGTTCTTTCCAATGCATTATTGTGCCAGTTGTTTAATCTTCTAAGTATATACCCATACCTTATAACTAATTTGGATCTGGGCACCCTAATGTTTGAATAATTTTGAAGAAAAATCCTAGGTTTAATATTCAGATAATTACACATTGCTTCGAAAATGAATACTTCTTCATAGAAACTCTGTATGTTAATACACATTAGTCACATCTTAAGATGTATAATAAGATTTGGTTCTGGAGATTCATACCGATTTTTCATAAAGCCACCAAGAGGCTTTTGAACATTCTAGTTTTCTCATTGAAGTTTCTTTTGATGATTGTTAAGAACACCTTACTTAGTGTAAGTTAATTCCTTTGATCTTCTGTTTTGCTTTTTCTTAGTAAAAAAAACAACAACAACAATATATATATATATATATATATATATATATATATATATATATATATATATATATATATATATATATATATATATATATATATATATATATATATATATTGCTAAAAAAAATTAATAGTAGGTGCAAGGGGAAGGAATGGTTCACATTTTCAAGGCCAATAAAAATGTTTCATTTCTCCAAAATTTGGGGGAGAATGGGCCAAGTTTCTGTTTTCAATTTCTTGATGAGAATACTGAATCCCGCTATTTTTTTCTATGAAAAATAGATAAAAAAGAAAAGGAATTTTCAAAAATCTATGGGGAGATGTTGGAAGCTGAAAGTTCAGCCTCCCCAAGTTGGTGCCCATGATTGAATACATTTGTTGATGCATGATAGGCAAGTGCTGTTCCTTTTTGGTACTCAAGACAATTATTGTCTGATAGGCAAGAGGTTGAAGATGATCAGAAAAATTAGTTTATGTCCTAAAGAACTTTTGTTTATAAATTAATAGTTTTTGATCAAACTTGCATAAAGATAATTCTTTCTATGGATATCTGCATGTCGTTTGCCGTCAGTATATATATTTTATAAAATCAATATGTTACGCATTAAAATGTTATCAAAAACTATGTTACGCAATATGTGCACAAATCTGTGCTTAAATGAATCAGGGTCAAAACTGAGAGAGGGTCTATCACTCTGTTTGCAGTTTGACCATTTTCAGGGAAGGGGTACAGGAAAAAAATGAAAAACGCATTCAAACTTAGTTTGTATGCATTTTCGCGAGTTTGACAGATTTTTTTTTTTTGGGGGGGGGGTCAAACCCTCATCCCATCCCCTGGACATAGCCTCGAGTGTGACCTGTAAGAACCTCAGTAATAACTAAACTCATTTAATCCTTTTAGTAGTTGTTGTGTTTAAAGACTTCATAGCTGTAAGTCAATATGCTTCAGTGTGTGAAGGTGACAGGTAACACTGAAATTATTTAAATTTGAATTATTTACCCAGTTTGAACCCTTGCTTATTAGAACAAAGTGACAACTTTATTATCTGCATCTATTGTTGTTAGTTGTGGGATTTTATTTTTTATACATACTTTTGATGTCACCATTGTCAAATATTTTTATTTACCCCTTCGAAAAAAGTACGAATTAATGCACTTCCTTGCTAAATGTGTTATTTACTGCTAATTTCTGGACTTATTTGTTGTTTCTGACTTTTTTCAAATAGTCATAAACATATTATGTTACTTATCAGTCTAACAGGATCCAGAAAAGAAAGTATCAGAACTGTATATATATAAAAAATGTTGTACGATTTCTTTTTTCTCCTATTTTAGAAAAAATTCTGCAGTGTCAGTTCGTTTTTTATGTACGCAGAAGAAAAATTAAATCTATTAAGAGTGACCCTGAAATCTCACTATTTTTTGTTCACTTCATTAGATTAAGGACTAGGCTGTAAAAATGTTTTTGTAGCAGGAACAAACAATAAATAAGAAGAATTAGAATGTTTTGATCTTTCTTAGGAGATTGTCATTCTTTTATTTATAAACACTTTATAATCAAAGTTCCTTTTGGGACGTCCTTGTATTAAGTTCTTATAGTCTTTGTAATTGTTTGTCACAAATCCAATATAAAAACAAATTTATGATCAAATAGTCTTTAAACAGCTGTTTTAGTCAGCCTTTATCTGTTTCTGCAGCTGAATTGAACATTCATGGTAAATTTATCTGTTTAATTTGATAAACGTTGCAAGGAATAATGAGGAGCTGGAGAGGTCACTTGTAAACTTAATTTTGTGATTCATGAAGCTTCTTTGAGGACCAAAGACAGTGAAAATAAAATCTTTGAATTGGTTTTGTGTAGACTTATACAATCGTATGTTTCCTAAAAAAAATTAATTACGGAACTGATTTTTTTTTTTTGCCCAGTGCTGAAAAACCTAACAGTCAAATAAAACCTGTTTTAAGAACTACTCTAATCAAAAAATGCAAGTGATTTTAAAATAATAAAAAAAGGAAAATGTTTGTAATTTTTTTGTCCAATGCTCAACAATCTAATATTCCAATAAAATGCATTTTTAAGAATTATTCTAATCAAAAATTGCATGTAATTTCTTCATGGCGATTGAGTAATGGAGTGATCCTACATACTGAATTGAACTGTAGGAGTGACAAGACAATGCAGTTCCCACGGTACATGGTGAAAAGATTCTCCTTTGGAAACTGAGGATTTAAGTTCAAACTACTTTGCACGAACGATATTCGTTGCCTTTCTGTTGCAGTGTAAATTTTCTCAGACTTTAAAATATATTTGTCATAAAATGAATGTAAGTATTCAAAATGCTTTTTAATTTCTGATGAATCTCAAAACCGTATACAATTTGAGCTAATAACATTTGGAAGCTATCAAGTTGAGGCTATGTTCACTGTATAGGTATTTAATATGCTATTTTTCTGCAGTCCTGCTAATTTAATGTTTCGACGTAAAACAAATATTTTGATATCTTTTGATAGTTGAAATTTAGCTTTATTAATATGGAAAATTACATTTTGGTTTTCTTTGCATCCGTTTAAATAAAAGAACAACTGTAGAAAATAGGCATAAAAACAAAAATACGAAAACTTGTGTTCATACTTCCTTATTTGTTAGGTAGGTTTAGAATAATATTTAATAGAAATGACAAATACTATTGAAATACTTAGCCAGAATTTCAAGGCTAAGTGAAACTACAGATGAAAATTTTTAAATAAAACGACATTGGCATCCTGAATTTGTGGGTTTGTCACAAAATCGGATTTTTCCCGGGAACCTTTTAAAAGGTAAAGAATATGGCATTGGACTTGACAGTCCCTACTGGCGGTGCTGATCGCTTATTCATGGCTCTTCAGCCAGGAAGTCCAATGATGGGGAGGGGGAGGCACCCGTCACGTGGGGAATATAAAATTAACCTTAAATATTTGACAATAAGAGACCACTGGAGTATGGTTGGTTAGAGTCCATGAAATTCGGCCCAAAATGTGTTGTTTGTTTCAAATCTCCTCGTCGACTTTTTACATTTTCAGGGTCTGGTCCCTTGAAAAATCGTACAAAAAAGGATTGTTGACCTAAAATAATGCTTATTTCTTGTGCTTTTAAATTTTTATCTGCTTCATAAATTAATGTATTTTAAGGTCAACATATCTGTGATTGCTGGAAGTACTTCCGAGGAAAACTCACCCAATTCACAAGTCACACCCAATTTTGTACAGTTTGTTTTTCTTGGTAAACGGACTCGGGACTGAATATTAGCTGAAATGTAATACAAGCTAAACTTGTTTTTAACTTAGTTTTGGTCTTTATGTTAAGTCTATTTTTCTTACTGATTTTTACTTATTGTTCATGGGATTGGACAGTATTGACCATTGTCAATTCCCTCTCAACTTCTGTGTAAATTAACTGTCATAAATATAACAGAAAATTGCATATTTTGGGGGGAAATGCCTAGCTTTACTTGTCCATGGTTTTTATACTTTGATGTGCTTTGCAAATTTTACACAGTAATAAACGTTAGAGAGGGGGTATTCCTAAGCTCTGGCCCCCTCCCGGAACTGACTTATTGGGATTTAGCCTCAATCTTTCCTAGATTAGATTTTTTGATGGATCCATGAGTAATTTAATTTATATTTTTCTGTGCCTTTTGTCTTACTTATTATGAATTTTTTTTATCAGGTCTATGGGCAATTGAGCCAGCCAGTAAGGAACCAATCCCGGGTGATCTTGGATTAGTGATGAAATCAAAAGCCAAACATGCTGCTATATCTGCTCTTCTGGAAAAGCCATTTCACTTCACAGACAAGCCATTGATCGTACAGTATGATGTTACGCTTCAAAATGGCCATATTGAAGCAGTTTGAGATAAGCCCCATGGCTTATGGGTGGGGCTTATCTCAAACTGCTTCAATATGACAAAGAGATGAGACTTTCCCAATTTACAGATAAAACTCCATACACTATCATGTTTGGACCTGACAAGTGCGGTAATGATAATAAAGTAGGTTGTAACACTTTACTCAGTTTTATTTTATCATGATCAGGGTCGGTTCTATACGTCAAAATTGACCTCCCCTCCTGCCCCTCTCCCACGAAAATATTTAATGAACTTCCAAATGACTAAGGGAATCACCTGGATCTGGCTGACTGTAGGTTATAAGAATGCCCAGCCATCCAAAACCAAAACATTATGTTTAAAATTCCAATTTGATTTACAATTTATCCACTTAGCTATATTTTAAACAAATGTATTCGGTATTCGTGTTTTTGTTTTGTTATATATATATATATATATATATATATATATATAGTGATTTTGCAGACACTACTAATTGGCACAGAATGTGGCAGGGGTTTGTCAAAAAAGATTTTCCAAACCTACCTCCCAGTTTGCTCTCAACTTCAAATCGGTTACTCGAACTTTATTAGATTTATGATATTTTCTCCAGAGTGCTTACTTGACTTTTAACTATGGGTCTTCATAACAAATGTATGTAACAAATGTAGAAAATATATTCCGGCATTTGTCTTTATATACTGCACGTATTTAAAAAAAATAAAAGTAAAAATTTTTCAATGAAACTAAACATTAATAAAACTTTTTTTTTAATCGAAGGGAGGGAGCACATGCCCTCCTACCACTTCCCCTCAGCTGGATTATAAAATCAAATGAGGATTTTTTAAACTCGTTTGAAAACATTAAATTTGTATTTTATCAGTGTAGATTTTCTTCAAAGTGCTTACGCGACTTTTAACTATGGATCTTCATAACAAAATATAACAGGTTTTGACACCCCACTTCCAAAAAAAGAACAATGACAAATTTTTTTTTTCTGTTGAATGCTATTTTTAAGAAGCCATTTGAAAAAAAAAAATCATGCTATATGTCATGTGTCTCACCTGAATATAAATGAAAAAGAATCTATTTTGCTTTTTTTCCTTCTCTAGGCTATTCTTTACCGATAAGTGTATTTGAAGATGATCTGTATTCATACGTATTTATTGATTTTTAGTATTCCTTTTTACTGCAAGTTTGTTCCATTGATTTTGATCGTGTGAGGCTTCAAAGCGATTTATTTGGCTTCATGATTGGACGAAATTTCTTATGTAATAGACCTAATATCCTTATTTTTCAGACTTAAGCCAATTACGATAATCATTGCTGGTTGTATGTTAGTATTAACATTGACCTCATTAAATAAAATTAAATATCTGTCACATGGGGGATAAGTTTGAGCTCGGCAAAGTTTTAGGAGTTTCCTGGATTACATTCTTATTGTTTCGAACTAAGCAAAATGTTATTCGAAATATTATACCTTTACTTCCCTGCCTTATAAATTAAAGAGATAGTGTTCAAGTGGTTATAGTTCAACCCCTTCACGTGTTTCATACCCTAAAAAAGATATTTGACCTACTTTATTAAAAGTTAAGCGCTTGCATGAAATACACCGTACTCAACAGTCAGGCAAAAGGGATTTGAGAAACCCATTTTGTTGTTTCCAGTAATAGTTTAAAAGTTTTTTCGTGCCTATTTCCACGTAGATGGAAGTATGGTCTTCCATTAAGGAGGTAGGGGCTCAAACGTCATTCGTTACTTCAATTTTCATAATGAATTTGCCGGCAATTAGGCTGCAAGGGCTTGTTTGACTAGACAATATCATCATTATGAAGCATAAAAATTGACTACTGTCAATATAATTTTCACCTTTATTTCTTATTACTGTTAATGAAATTTGCCTATGTTAGTCATTTATTAAAAAGTTTACCCCCCTCACCCTCCCTAACATTCAAAATCCTGCGTGTATTCCTTTCTTCCTATTAAGTTCGAAGAACCTATTACCTTCATGCTAAGTTCTATTAGCTTCGACATAAAATGGCCGTGCTATTTCATTATTCGAAGTTTTAGTCAAACACTAAACTTTTTTTTTTGTCTAAACCATCTAACACTTATTACACCGTCGATGTCCGTTTCTCTGGCACTTGCTCCTCGTGCTCCTAGAAGATAGGCTTAGAAACATTAAAAGGGGCTTTCAGAACCAGGGGGAAATTTTGCCTAAGAATGCTCTAAACCTTTATAGAGATAAAAGTTATTTACAAAAACTATTTTTCAGTCATCGCTTTCAAGGCAGTAATGTCAATTCAGCTCAAGAGAGTCGATTTATGGTTACTTTAACCAGTATTAAAGTACCAGAGCTTTAGCTCAAGAAAATTTCGTAGAAACATTGCTTATAAATTCTGACTAGTTTAGTGTAGAAACTGTCAACGATAGCCGTTTTAGTCTGCTCTAATGCTGTCGTCAGCCAACTATTACAACTCACTCGGTTAAACGCGCTTCATCAATTGGGATCTCAAATTTTGCGATTTCTATCCCAATAAATATCAAAGTAGGCTTTAATATTATAACGCTGACCTAATTAAATATCGTAGTTGTTAATAATAACTTCTTGTTTTCTCACCATATCATCCTACATCCCCCTTAGTTAACAGCGACTTCTGTTTGGATGCAGCTGTGATGAACCGATTTTATTGGTGTTATCAGAATGATAAAAAGAAAACTATTCCAGCACTACTAACTTTCTAATTACGGATGTTTATATGGAAAATGCTATCTCGTTCCTGTATAAACAACAGAAAGCATTTTATGACCGATTTGTAAACAGTGAGGAAAGACATTACACATCACTGCTGGAAATCCTGCTGCAACGCTGTCATAAATAGTTTGTGATGCTCTGGGTTGTTTTGGAGGGAGGGGGTAAATTTTACTTCAATAGCGGTTTAATATGGATTAAAAAGTATTGACATCGCTGTACAGCATTCCCCAGCAAAACTATAAACGTACAAAACAAGCTTAATCTGCATTTATTAACCTTATTGATTTATAAATTAACCTTATGATTTTGTTGGGTAATGTTAAATGGGGTTGGTTATTTTTTATATTCAGAAATAAAGCTGAGTTTTTATCTCCCATGCTTTTTTCTTGTGCATTACAATTTCAGTTGGAATCTCCTGGGCGGTTTAAACTTTGTTTGTCTATTTATTTTAGCTCCATTTCATCTTCCAACACAAGAATCCAAAGAATGAAAGTTTTGAAGAAAAACATACCAAGAAGCCAAGCACCAAGTTAGATGAATATTTTTCTGATAAAAAGCCTCATTTGTATCGTCTTCAAGTTTACCCTGATAACACTTTTGAGGTCAGTGTCGATTATAAGGTGAGTTCCCCGTCCCCGCGTTTTCACTTTTGGTCATGTCATCATTTCTAGTTCAAACTTTAAGATAAGATAAAGCCTCACTCTAAAAAAGTTTAGACTTGACGAGTTTTTGCTCTCTGTATAAAAAAAACAAAAAAAAAACACCTTAAGTGGGCTTCACTTTAACACGATGGGTCAATAGATAACAAAATTAAATATATTCGTGGTTTGGCGGAATTAATGCCTTTTTTATTTATCTATTTTGGTTTAGCAGCAGTAGATTACAGTAGTTTAAGTGATTTGTAAAGGTTGTCTCATCAAAATGACCTGATTTTTTATGATAGCAAAGCTTATCATTCCAAATGCTCTTATTCATCTTCACTACAGCAATGAATCTTTTGTTGTTGATAAGGGATGGCACATCTGATGTTTTAAAACTGATTAGATATTACCACAAGCCATTTTCCAGGGCTTTTTCCCAACTGGGGATCAGCAGGGTAATTCTTGTTCAATCAACCTTTCATCCTTATTGCCCTGCTGAGAATGGAATTGTTAAACACTACCCATACGTCTGTCAATAACAATTGGACTAACCTCAATAACAATTGGACTAACCTCAATAGGGCGTTATTTGTGCTCTACTCTGTTTTTAGTCTAATAATCTTGCAAATACAATTAACTCAGTGTGCTGCAGTATAAAATTAAAAAACAAAAGTATATATGGAACTGAATGGAAAAAAGATGATCTGGCTAACGGAAACTAAAGGTAAAAATTAAAAATTATGTGTAATCAAAAGGGCTAAAATAAAAACAAGGGGCTAATACATTTGACATGATGTTTGCTATTTAATAACTTCCTATATAATGTTTACTAACTTCCTTTTTTTTCTTCTTTTTTTGTATTTATACTCAAGCCTAAGTCATAAGCAGGCCTTTAATGTCGGTTATAAGTTATTCTGACTCCAGACATCTTCTGTATACAAATTTGATTCTTTCTCTAAAAAAAAGCCCAATTAATGTTATAATTCTAGCTCTGTGAATAGACTAGATTGAAAAACTAATGTAGGCGATGTTCTAGGTATCTTCTTCCTATGGCGCAAGTTACAGGAGTTGACTTGTCCCAAATCGCGCCTTTTACAGAGAACATAAAATACGCCTTAAAATCCATTTATATCGGAGCTGCTATTTTGATGGGAGTATGCTATGAAATCAGAGTACGGATATTTCCTTTCCGTACTGATCATTTAAAAAGCCATAACACAGAGGTGCTAATTCGCTAAAAATCTAGGATGATGGATTGGGGAGCAGACAAAATATATTTTCAAAACCTAGCAAGTTTTCAAAATTTGTTTCCTTTTTTTTTAGTTTCTGTAATGGAAATACCAAAACAGGCATTTTTCAATGATATTAACGCTTAATAAACCTTTTTTTTAATCGAAGGGGAGGAGCACATGCCCTCCTACCACTTCTCCTCAGCTGGATTTTAAAACCAAATAAAGATTTTAAAAACTCGTTTGAAAGTATTAAATTTGTATTTTATCAGTATAGTGGTAATCAGTGCTGCCACCACTAGTGATTTATCAATATTTCTAGTGGTTTTTATCTTGCATAAACAAAAAATCTCCTAAAAATAAACAATGCCTAAACGATAAATCAGAACGTAAATCACTAGACTATTGAAGAAAATCACTAAATCAACCAAAAAATCACTAAAGATCTTCTGATTTTTTCTATTGGGTGGCAACCTTGGTGATACCGAGATCTGTTTATATCAAAAAGAATAAAATGAAAGCTTATTAAGATAAGCTTATTAAGAAAAAAGGGGTTGTGGAAATTTTTTCTGGTTATAAAGCAAAGAATGTTGTTCTCAGATTAACAGCCGCCAAAAGTAATATGTTTAGTTTCAAATGTCAATAGATCAAGAGATTCAGCCAGTTGTCATTGGTGGCCTTAAAGCCGATTTTTACCCTACTTTAGAACAAGTTTACAAAAACTGAGAGCTACTCTCTTAGCTGGTGGTACTTGAAGGATCTATCCAGTTTCAAAGGCGTCATAATACCCCTTACCCTGCATACAGGAAAAGTATGCAATCCTTTACTGAGGATGGTTCAAGGAAGCCCCTTTTGCTAAAAGGAGGGGGATGGGATTCGTTACAAAATGTACTTTTATCCAACTTCTATTATATGAGTATTCATTTTAATAATCTTCAAAATACAGGTGGCATGTTCTGTTTTCATTCATCATTCATATTCATTTTATTCATACAGTATTTATTGTGTAATAATCTTCAGATTACAGGTTGCGTGTTTTGTTTTTCCTTTTTATTAATGGTGGTTGCCATAAGAAGCCTTAAAGTCAGATATGTTTATTTTGCGATCGTTGCCTACAAATTTTCATATCTACTCTTTATATTGGAATGAAGTTTTAACCTTTTTGGCGTTACTAACAACCGCCCCGCCCCCCTCCTCCGATGAAAAAGGTTAAAATTAAATTGCTTACTTTACATTTCTGTATAACTAATCATTTAAACTAATTATTTGTTTTGTCTGAAGCCTAATTGGTTGACTTCTTCATCTAGTGTTTTTATTTGTTTTTAAATTCAAGGAAATATTTCAATTACCAAATGATTCTTTGACTATAAATTGTTTGCTTTTTTTCCAATTCTGGCTTCTTGTCTGTGTGTTCGCGACCCCTCCCACTCCCCCGGATTTTTAGACGTGGGTACTTAATTTTCAATAAATTTTTAGTTGAATTAAAAACCTGTCATATAGGTTACCTCTCTGTTTTGAATGTCAGCTTGAAAAATTGATAAAACAAATACATATTTCAATTCTCAGATTATCAACAAGGGATCGGTTTTGGAAGACATGGTACCTCCGGTAAATCCTCTGTCTGAAATCGATGACCCTGAAGATAGAATGCCTTCTGATTGGGACGAACGTGAAAAAATTCCTGACCCCGCTGCTGTTAAGCCAGAGGACTGGGATGAGGATGCACCTGAGCAAGTCATTGATGAAAATGCTGTTAAGCCCTCAGGATGGTTGGAAGACGTTATGGTGGTGTTACTAGCTTACTCATCCCGTCTAGCTGCTATAAATTCAATGAGGACTCAGCCCGGAAAAATTCCCCTACAGAAAACTGCCCCTCTGGCATGTTTTTCGACGCAGAAGCACCCCCCCCCCCATGTGGAAAATTATCCCCTCCATATCAATAACGATCTTATTTTTAACGCATTAGAATTATTTTAATAATTCTCCCAGAGAAATTCTTATGCAGATAATTTTTCCAACGAAAAGTTTTCCCCCTGCGGAAAACTTCTCTGCGTATTTTTGAATACGATGGTTATTTTAAATAATTTACAGTATACTAACACGTGTGATGTATCATATAATTCACACTACAGAGTAATTAAAGCTGCAGTTCACTACATTTAGATTGATTTCTAAATTGTATCTCATTTGCTCATGAGCTGTAGATATAATATCCGGAACCAGTCGTTCCTGAAAACCAGAACCAGATTTATAGTTGGCTGCACTTTAATTATTCTTAATTTTTTAGTATTTCGTGTGAAATATCTTTATTTATTTTTTTCTAGGGACGAAGAAATGGACGGAATTTGGGAAGCACCGCTGATTGAGAATCCTGCTTGTGAGTCTGCTCCTGGGTGTGGAAAGTGGACACCACCTATGATGCCCAATCCTGAGTTCAAAGGGAAATGAAGAGCTCCTCTTATTGACAATCCAAATTATAGAGGAAAATGGCGACCAAAAAAGATACCTAACCCAGACTGTAAAGTCTGTAAATGATTGACGTTCCTCTTATTTTCTAGGTAATGAAGTAGCTGCTGGGCAGTAAATTTCGAACTCTGTAAGCCTGTTTTCTGTTGCATTCGTCTTTTTGTGTATAGACGCTTATTTTTACATAACAAGACAGTGCAGCAGAACTGGTTTCTTATAATTTTAAAGTTTTAATAAATAGAAAATTAAGGGTTCTAAACCTTAAGTTAAATAGAATCTCAGTAAAATTCGCGTGTATTTTTCTTTCTCTCACCTTTTCATATTTTACAAAAAAAAATAGAACCCTAAAAAAATTTTCTAATCAATATTCTTTTTTGCTCATCCTTCACCTAACGAATTTACTGCTCATTGAAGCTGTGCAATTATGTGGCCTCTGTTTCTGCCAAGGAACCCCTTCCTGACTCAACATTCAAGACCATTTTCCCCCCTTATTTTAATAGAAATTAAATCAATAAAATATTGCTTCTTTGCATTCTTACAAACTACTTGTTGATCCTAGAGTTAGGGATAAATAATCACGAAGACCACACTGCCTTTCCATAATACAACAACAAAAGAGAATAATGAGGACTTTTTTTTCCCCAAGACAGTGAACCAACAAAACCTATTTGAATATTTCGGCCCTATATCTAAGGGCCGTCTTCAGCAAAGAAAAAATAAAAAACAATAAAACACTTACAATAAAAGTTCCTAATTCTCCCAATAACGCAATGGAAAAATCATATGACACAAATGTTTTGAATAAACTCCGTAAAGATTCCTCAATAATAATCACTAAAGCCGATAAAAGCAACTCCATAGTAATTATGAATAAAACTGATTATGATGGTAAAATTCAGTCACATTTAAATGATACAACCACTTATGTTAAATCAACCCATGACCAGACTGATCAATTTGCTCAAAAAGTAATAAAAGAATTAAAAACTTTGAAAGAAAATGGCAGAATCACTTCACAGTTGTACAATAAATTCCTCCCTCGTGGTGTTTTTTGCTCAAAGTTTTATGGATTACCAAAATTGCACAAACAAGGCATTCCTCTAAGACCCATTGTAGCTAGTACAAAATCACCTGCCTCAAACATTTGAAAATGGCTATGCACTGCATTTAAACCATTGCTTCACTCCCAAAAATCTTACATAAAAAATTCAGTTGATCTTGTAGAAAAATTGAAACAAATAGACATTTTCTGAAAATTCCATATTAAGCAGCTTTGACATAGTTTCTATGTATACTAGTATTGATGTTTCAAAATCTGAACAATTATTACAAAATAAACTGGAAAACAATTACCATCTAATCGAAGAGTCAGCAATAGGTCTAGACATTGATGTTCTCATGCATTTGGTTAAATTATGTAACAAATATTCCATGCACTTCCAGTTTCGAGATTCATATTACAACCAGGTAAGGGGCCTTCCTATGGGAGCACCTCTATCAGGCCTACTCGCAAATATTTTCGTCGAAAATCTTGAAAATTGGGCCCTAGATTCGTATTTTCTTAATCATGTGTTTTGGGGACGTTTCATGGACGACATAATTTCAGTTTGGAATTATGGCGAAAGTGAACTTAAAGGTTTTCTAGAACATTTAGATACTTACGATAGAAACCTGCAATTCACTCTAGAGACCGAAAGAGATGGAAAAATACCTTTTTTAGATGTATTGATAATACGCAGTGTGAATAAACTTGATTTTACGGTTTACAGAAAACCTACGCATAATAATAGATACCTTCACTTCAAATCTAACCATCCTCCACAGGTTAAAAGAGGCGTGGTAATATCTCTTGTGGATAGAGTACTTAATATCTGTTCAGAGCCGTATGTTAAAAAAGAATTAAACTTTATTACAGACATACTTTTTGGCAACGGGTACCCAATTTCTCTCATAGTTATTGCTCAAAGTTTAAAGATGCATTCTTCTAAAGCCTTAAATCCCACACCAGTAAATGATTCTAATAAACCCACGAGCACGATTTACCTGCCTTATATTCCGAAAATTACTTCAAAACTGAAAAAAGTTTGTTTAAAGAACAATTTACGTGTTGTATTCACAAGCAATTTAAGTATAATGAATCTTGTCAATTCTGGTAAGGATAAAACCCCAATTACTCGTCTACGAGGAGTGTATCAAATACCATGTAGTTGTGGAAATTATTACATTGGTCGAACCCACCAAAATTTAGGAACAAGATTACAGCAACACAAAGAAAGTATTGAAAAAGCGTTAAAATCTAAAAATAACTCCATATCTTTCGATTCAGCTTTAAGTAGTCATATTTTTGAAAATCCAAACCATTATGTTCTATTTGACGAAACAATTCTAATTAGCAATGACCTAGGAATCAAACAAACTGTCCGTGAGGCAATCGAAATCAAACGAAACTTAAATAATAATACATCCCTAAATAGAGACTTGGGTGAATACACACTCAACCCTATGGACACAAAATTAATTATAGAAAATAATCTAATTCAAAATAAAACAAAAATAGGAATGAACAAAAACAAGCCCAATATCAAAAGAACTATCAGATTAGCTGCAGAGAAGGCAAATATCGTAATAAGAAATCATTCCAATTTTTAATAAATACAGTTAGTGAAATGAATGAACCTTTTTATCTTGTAAAATGTTAGCTTTTATCAGACAGTCTTGGCTGAACTTTTCGTTAAGAAGTAATGATGCCAATGCTATTTTAAATAAAAAATGGATTTTCAACTGAGAACTTTTATTGTAAGTGTTTTATTGTTTTTTATTTTTTCTTTGCTGAAGACGGCCCTTAGATATAGGGCCGAAATATTCAAATAGGTTTTATTGGTTCACTGTCTTGGGAAAAAAAAATTCCTCATTATTCTCTTTTGTTGTTGTAGAGTTAGGGATAGTTCATAGGAACGGAGTACAAGACAGATAAAATACAAAACGGCGTTCATCAAAACAATTAATGAAAATCACTTATTATACACGAACATGTGTTGGATACTGATAAGTTTAAACATCCCCTTTTAAGATGGGGATGTCATAAAGGAAAACTGGTTTTGTGGTTATGTCTCAAAAACAGTTCCGACAGATCTGTTTTTGGACCCACCATTTTATATTTACGGATTAATGCTAAACTTAAAATAATGTAGCTAGGCTTTTTTATATATAGAGTGAACCTTGATAAAAGTTGCAAAGGCGATCTTGCTTGTCGAAATGCCCCAATGCCAGAATTTACCGTATCTATATGCTTACTAATGGTGAAATAATAATAATTATGAAATGACTAAAATAATTCATTCTCTCAAATATGTTGAAAAACCATCGGAGAAAGAATAATTTCTGTTGAAAATATGTTCCGTATTCATTAAAGAGCCAACACCGCTAGTTTTTTGGGGGAGTTAAATGAGAGTTGCGCAACTCATATTTATGGCTTTTTCGTGTTTTTTTTGCTCGATATCTTCATTCAGCGTAGTCTGTTTGGTTTAAGATTGCTAACTTAGAGGATTCGATTTATGCATTTAATGGCAAAAGTTGGCAATGCGGAACCAATGAATTTAATATGTTTTGATTATGGACGTCTATGCTGTATTGATAATCTCAGATGTGTTGTTGTCAAACTGAAAAACCATTATATGAATATAATTCTGCCTTTTCTTGGGTGAAAATACATCGTTTTCATGTATTGGATTTTCAGTGAAATGATAGTGCATATATTACTTTTGTATAGCTTCTGGTGTATAGAAGAGCATCCTAACCCCCAAAAACCTTGGGGTATTTTCTTGGGTATCTAGGCTTGTATGAGAAGGCTAGAGGAATTTTTTAAGAACCTAATAAAGTTATTGATGAAGAATTTCTATCATCCTTCAAAAGATCAATACAGTACGGCCGTGCGAAATACAAAAGGGATTGTATGACATTTTCGAAAATGTTAGATTAAAGCGTTCCCAGTTGAGTCATAGCACATGTGAAAGCTTTTGATATTGTTGAGAAAACTTTGCTCGGGTATATAAATAGAACATGACAAATAGATTCATTAGAATGTCAATAACCAGGAGAGTATTTTCAGTATCGTTATTTGATCTCTAACGCCAAAAAGAAGAAGAACAATAGGGAATTTTTTAAGACAGCGGGAAACAAATTAGAATGAATATTTCGGCCCTATGTCCAAGGGCCGTCTTCAGCAATACAAATAAGAAAAAACAACTGACAAGAGGATAAAATCAATAAAACTCAAATGAACTGTTTTTTAAAACAGTCCCAGCATCCTTACCTCAGCGAAGTTCAACCAGGACTCTGGTTGAGGCGTTTCCTTTTTGCTATCAATGGAATTTTTTTTAGCGGCTTCTCACGGTAGGGTTTATGCCTGTCCACTCGTAGTAAAATTAATTTTTTATTGTCAGCAATTGTCATATTGCTGATAAATTTACTTAGACTGCCCTCAAAGTGCTGTTTTGGCGAAAGGACCAATTCTATTGGTGTCAGCTTGTAGGGATTAGCCATTTTTTTTAGGAAATTGTTTGTTAAAGTCCTGCAATTAACGGCTGTAAAAGTGCAAAGAAGCTCTTTTACAGCCGTTGGAATTTATTGGAAGGAAAATTTTTCCCCAGCCTCTTTTTCTTAAATGCGCCTCTTTTCTTAATTTAGACTCAAATATTGATTATATTAGATGTCAGCTGTGCTTACAGGCCATTGTCTAAATCTTAAATCGTGAGTAATGTAAAACACTCTTGACTTGTATTGCTGAAAGTGAGGGTGGAAAACTATTGCTGAAAGT